>NW_013666206.1:125003-173837 GCF_000517525.1 Limulus polyphemus
ATAATATATATTATAAACTGAGAATGCAAACATATTAAAAAGGTCTTCCATTTTTCACTACAATATTTTTCTCTGAAATTTATCATTTGAATGAAGTCTTTACTACAGTTAAATCATCATGGATTTCCATTTTTTATAGCTATAAAACTAATTTCTTTTTGTACTCCTCTAATTTATTTTCGAACGCTAGTACGATCTTGGAAAATAAATTTGAAATATTTTAATAATCGTACTAGCGTTTATAGCTTTGCAAATAAAGTATTTGAATTGATATAATAAAATAGTTATTTCCCACCATCAATTGCAAGCTGTCGTCCAAAGTAAATATTCAATACGCAGTGGGATAACTAAAGTTTATTAAAATAATTAATTTTGCTACGTTAATAATAACACTTTTCTGAACAAATATGTGTAATGTAGTTTAGCACTGTCACAACACGTTTATCACTGCGCACATGAGGTAGCGTTACTCCATCCCTAATTGCGAATCATCGATCACGGGGATGACAACCTGCTTTCAGCAACCACTTTTATTTTGCCCCCCAGTGGCACAGCGGTATGTCTGCGGACTTACAACGCTAGAAACCGGGTTTCGATACCCGTTGTGGGCAGCACAGATAGCCCATTGTGTAACTTTCTGCATAAATTCAAACAAACAAACAAACACTTTTATTTTATACCTTATTATTAATAATTATTGTATGTTGCTTTTCTATTAAATTAAATTTTATTTTTAACCTATTAATACTGCACTAGGTCTACTTTTTTTCTCTGTTGCTGTAGTGTCTAACAGTAACGCTAAGATTATAACTATTAATACTGCACTAGGTCTACTTTTTTCTCTGTTGCTGTAGTGTCTAACAGTAACGCTAAGAAATAAATGAGTAGGTTTATTCTTAATTGTTAAAACATTAATATACGAATAGAAATACGGCAAAGTGGCACAACATCGTCACTACTACTCAATATATGAACAGTTTGTTTTAGAATAAAGCCACACTGTGCTATCTGCTGTGTCCACCGTGGGAAATCTAACCCCAGATTTTAGCGTTGTAAGTCTGTGAACTTACTACTATCCCATCGAGGGTCTATATGAACAGTATTAGGGTCGATCACTGTGAAGCAAATATCTATCTTCAATGTAAGAAAAACCCTTGTATTATATTATATCATATTACTCAGTTTGTACAACTACGTATTAAGTTAAATGTAATTATAGACTCATTTCGTTGGAATAATTCTATGTTAATTTCCCCGCGAAAACGTAATTGTCTTTTTATTTCTGAAAGTTTTGTCTCTTTTGCAGGAGGTTTCAACAGTCAAGTTGTTAGTGTTACATGAAAAGTATGAAGCAAATTAGGAAATATGTTTGGAAAGGGAGACTCAGACTCCGCCAAAGAATAGCGAGAAAAAAAAAAAGGAGATTCAGACTCAACAAAAGACTCAACCTTGTTTTACATGTTTTTAATTGTTTGAGTTAAAATGGAAACTATTGCCTTTAACAGGCAGTGATTACAGGTCTATACTCATGCATATACCCAAGAGTAAGTTATTGAAAAATTCACTCGCACTACAGGCTTTCAATATAGAATAAGATCCAAAACCATCGTTAATAAATGCAGGAGGATGGTGAAAAAAGAGCCGTCCCTACTTTATAAGTGATAGACTAGAGAAAAGACAACTATTCAACACCACCCACCAACAATTCTTGGGCTTCATTTTATCAACGAATAGTAAGATTTACCGTCACATTATAACGCCTCCACGGCGGAAACGGCGAGCAAGTTCTATGATGGGATTCGAACCCGTGGCCTGCAGACTGCGAGTAAAGTGCTCTAACCACAGTAGAAAAGTAGGTATTGTAGACTCAATAAACCCAAATGGAAGTCAGCAGAAGTGTAACAAAACCTAAAAAACGAAGACTAAGACTAATAACACATTCACTAAAGCCAAAATGTGTAACAAAGGAGGAGAGTAGAGAAATCAAGAAAGCTACCTCAGAATTCAAAAATAAAAAACAGAGATGAAAGTAGGCAAGAAATGTGGGATACTTTCTGTAAGCAGTGTGATCCAACAGACCTCAGTATACTAAAACAATTTTGGAAATCGATAAAAAAAATATGAAAACAGTATCAAATGGACGTGTGGTAGGGCCATAGGATATCAAAGTGTCAAATGTTGAATGTCTTAGAAGCAATGAAGAAAAATGTAACACTTTCTTGCAAACGTATATGAGTCATCTACAGGAAAATGGGTAGGCCTTTGTAACATGGACATGGCAGGAAGTGAATCGCAGAATTAAATAGAGAGTTGATCCACAGTCTGAAACGCTAGTGACACTGGACTAATTTTTCGATCCACGCAAAAAGATTCTGCACTAAACCTAGATGATGTAAGATACTTCAAAATCAGAACTCTTTCCGTGAACGAAAAAGCTGAGTTAACTGAAATAATTAATCAATGATAAACGGGAAAATAGAGAAAGACCTCAGGTGTTGCTTATTGGAGGTGTTGTTCGTACCATTCAAAGATCATCACTCACTGAAGGGATATCGACTTATAACACTGCCAGTTGTATGAGTAAAACTCGTGGAAAAATAACAGAAAAATTATTCATACGAGACCTGGAGGAGGGAAGTTGTCTGACTACCAATATGAGAAGGGCAAAAAAGATCCACAATCTCTGATGTTGAAGCAGTCACACACAACATCCAGCAGTGTGTGGGTAGTCATCATAGCATTGCACAGTTTGACTATTTGACCTTGATGAAGCATACAATCAAGATGATATTGGGAAAGAAGGTAAAGGCTCTGTAAGTTCCATACGATAGATAATGGCTACGAAAGACACTAGGTATTGTCAACTGAAATTTGGCAAATGGAGATATGAATTTTTTGAAGTTACCTCTGGCTTGAAAGAAATATCCTCATTGAGTTCTGATCTCTTCAACATACACACCTGAGCTGGCCAATGCATTAGAAAACTCTTAAATGAGAACATATACATATATTGATAATATAAGTGTTACAGGCATCTCACACACGCTAATAAAAACAGTGGATGCCTTCAAGAAGCCAGTGACAGTAGACTATAGATAATAAAATATTCATGCTATCAGATAAATCTTACTGGATGTTAGCTACCACATCTTCCACATACACTTCTCCCTTCACGGTAATATACTGAAGCATAAGAGTTCCACATGAAAACTCTGTTACTTTTCTGAGTGTTGTGATATACAGCAAATTGACTATGTCTGCACATATTAATCATCACTACCACATTTTACACACTCACTTCTCCCTTCATGCTAAGATGTTAAGACAGAAGAGTTCCACATGAGAGCTCTGTCACTTTTTTGGGTGTTGTGATGGACTGTACATATTAGTCATCTGAGAGAGAAATCAGTGTCAATGCTTACCTTTCTCGAATATGCTATAGTCCAGAAAATTCAGTCTGATGAGAGAAGCATTCAGAACAATGGAGAATGGAGTATGGAACCAACTTCTGTGTAGCAGTAGTAAAATCAGCAATTGGAAGTTACACATGGAGCAGAATACAATCATGCGAATAGCAACGAGAGCAACCTACCCAACACCTTGTGGGATTCTTCAGTTTTAACTTGCTTTCATCAGCATCACTACAAGGCAAAGGATTCTAGCTAGTCAATCACTACTCGGAGAAATCATAACCATACAGTACTTGAGAGAGTGAGTAGATGAGTAGTAAAACAAAGACTGAAATAGGTCAAACCATGTGTCAGTGAGGCCAAGAAAGATGTATAGGAGGTATATCATCTGGAAAAAAATCAAGAACAGTGAGTGGGTCAAGGCAAATGTCATTATGTTAAACACAATGAAAATTGGCAGCAGAATAGGAAGAGAAAATTGAGGATTGACCAACGCAGCTAAAGTCATTAAATGGACATATGAACAGAGACCAACACTAATCATAGCAACATGTTGCTCAGTCATGAAAGATGTGACTGTATGGATAAGAACCGTATACAGGGATTAGCATTTAGTATTTTAATGATCAGTAACAAAAACTGAGTGATCCAATTAAGAATGTGAGGCAAGCAAGGATGCACTTGACCAGTAACAATATAGATAATCACATGATAATACTCCTGAAAAATTCATTAAACCTCATCACAAAATCGAAGACATGTTTTGTTCAAAGAACGTACATAAAACCTGTAAGAAAATTGAAGTCTCATCTGATAACAAGATACATTTCCAGTCATAATGAGAAGGTGGACCACCAAACTGGTAAGACGCAACTTTCCGGCAAACTGGTGCTTTTGTCAATGAAATAGCATGGAGACTGTGAGGATAGGAAAAGATAGAACAGAAGTCACACTGAACAGCTGGTAGAATGGAGTAAAAAAAGATGAAAGCATAAAAGTATAATGACCACAAAATAATGTGAAAATGATAGAAGCTACTTAAATCAAATTCAAGTGAACTTTATAACTAGAGCCTCCAGGAGATTATTGAAGGGAAGGGCGCCTGTGTCAAGGCTAGTGCCAAACTCCTCAGTCATAAAATAATAGAAGACGTGATATTAAAATGTTATTATTTACACTGGGTACCTGGTATTGGATTCAGCTTACAGTTGAAAGAAGACCTAAAATATCCCCCTTTTTCTAATAATATTGCGTTTTACTTCTAAGATTTTATAATCTGTTTAGAAATCTGATGTAAGGATCATGAGTTAATCAGACACAAAAATGTATATTTTGTATCTATTAAGCAAGACAAAATTTGTTAGCTGAACGTGGGCATGTCGTTGGCTATCAGTTAAATGTTTTCTTTATATTGCTGATATAAGTGAACGTGTACACTTCAAATTGAAACTCAACTTTATTTTTTTCCTAAATAATTTACAATAATGTTATTGTACCATTTTAAATAGCTCAAGTTTTACAACACAAATAATGAAATTTATAACTTGTGTTCAAAAAATGCTGCTAACCGTAACAAGTAGGCTTCTGATTATCAAATAACTTTTAGACCACAGTGAGTTTCTTCAACACTTTTGTACCTTTAATAAAATACGAAATGTAGAGATTTCAAATAAATAAGATAGGTTTCGCTTTCACACATAATACAATATAACTATCATTAAATTCCAAGCTGAAATGGAGAAGTGTAACAGTCAAGGCGCGATGTCTCCTGACAACTGGGTTAATATGTATAATATTAGCACTCAAGCTTGAAATTCTTATTTACGTATTTACTTTTTTGTCTAACTGAATATTTCGTAATTCATTTACGCAATAATTTATCCCATGCTATGCGAAAACGCGTTTGCACTTTTTGTTTTTGTTTTGCAAGTTAACAGCCATACTTAGAACATCTTGTTCATGTATGAAGCAAATCCTTGTTTGGAAAGAGAGTTAAAAGTCATCTTCTAATTTGTATAACAGTACAGTGGCGTTCCAGTCATGATGGGTTTTTCATATGGTAACAAATATATAGTAACAATATTTTATTTTAGACTGCTTGTCAACATAATTTGAATAAACTAAAAAAAAAACTCTTTGTTGAATTATCTTATTTACATTCTACGTGCACATATATAGCTTTCGACAAAAGACTTAAAGATAAAATTGTCACAGGTGGACTAAAAACAAGGGAAACGTTTAATTATTTACATAAATACTCAATAACTTATCTAATGATAATATCGGCTGCACTGTAAATCCTAACCTGAGAATGGACTATACTTTCAAACAACTAATTTATTTTACGTATTTAGGGTACAATTAGAACATTCTCCAGACATCAGCACTACTAAAGCATCTGTGAGGGTTCATTTCAAATCTGAATAAAACATATTACACCCAGTAATTTAACAGGAAGCGTGAGGGGTGATAATCCTAAAATCGAATTTCGATAACCTCGGAGAACAGAGCACAGATAATACATTGCGTAGCTTTGTACTTAATAAACAAAATAAAATAATTACTTTACACACAAATTGCAATGTTAGTACACGAAGCGGAGAACACAATAACTAAATCATCAACTAAATTGTTTAATTTTATATTAATTTTTGTTTTACTTTACTTTCAGTAAAAAAAATAACATTAACATTTTCGGGCCAAGCTACACAAGGGCTATCTGTACATAGCCATCCCTAATTTTGAATTGATAGGCACAAGGGAAGGCAGTTAGTCAACAGCACTCACTGCTAACACTTGAACTACTCTTATCTGAACAAACTGAAGCACTTGATTATCCCTATTACAGCAAGATCTCCGACACACGCTGAATGGCAAGTAGTTAATAGATAGCAAGTATACGGTACAAAGTGTGACATAACTTATGATGGGCAGCAAAGTCTTCAGTAAAAAAAACTGTCACACAATCATCTAGAAGACAAAAATATCTGAAGAACATGGGGAGCCTTTTTCACCCAGTAGACAGCTCAATTGATCAAACATTGTAAGTCGCAGGAATCCAGTAGAAAGCAACGTTTCCTGTATAACTTTAGATTCGTTTACGTTGTGAGATAGCAACGTCTCTGGAACATTAGGAGGCAAAGTATTTATCAGCATTAATACATCTTCTTGGAATTAGATAAAAGTACCAAACAGTCGAATCATATCCAAATCTAAAACAACTTCTATTATTTAAAAAAAAACTACACTAAAAATGAGAAAGAAAGCGTAAAAAGCTAACTTAAGTTATATAATCATTTCTGCGTAATTCATGGACACAACAATAAAACTAAGATGATATGTTTCAGTGAAGGAGAATCTATGGACACCGTTTTATACAAATAGAGCCCATGAGTAGATTTTGTTACGACTTATAGTGTACAGTACAAAGTAAACGATTTCTTTCAACATTCATGTATCAAGAGAATGATTTTTTTTATGCGAAACTTTAAAATGTTTAGTTACGGAGGAATTTCTATAAAATTTGATGACCCATGAAAAATCAATGGAAAGGATCCGTAATTAGAAGATCCTCATTTCCACCCCTTACTTGAGGAAAGTTTTTTCTTAAATACTAAAAGAAGTAATTTAATGTGTTTGAAGAATGAAGTCTAAACAAGACAAAATAATTCCTGTTCATAAACACGCAAGTCCTACAGCTGTCGGTCAGTTTCTAACTACTACCACATTTCTTCCTACCAACTTATTATACACGTGCACGAATAGATACATTTTGGTTTAATTTTTTTTTTCATTGTAAGCTTACTTAAGTTGAGATTAAATTTTATTTTAGGTTATAAAAACGATTTCGGCAGAGCTAATTTAATCGTGAAGGTTGTTCAAGTTATGTTTATACAAGAGTTATCGTTTCCGTTGAATTAAATTTGTTACACACTTGACAGCCCATGTAAGTATTTGTAAGTGCGATAAAAGTGTGTTAAAGAAGCACTGATTACCTAGACGTCAGCAGACATAAGGTGAGTTGTCAGTTATATGTCTTATTAATCCATCAAATAACAGGAGCATCATGTAAGAATACGTGATCATAAAACACTATTTGAAAAAGCAGAAGTTAGCCTAGTTCTATTCACAATAACTGAGATGATTGTATGATTAAAAAGATAACTACATTGGATGTAAATTTACCATAAATGTTCTAATCAGTGCCTGAGTTGTAAAACAAATTAACAAATGGAACAGTCAGATTTGATATCCAATTTGCGAACAGCTGCACATATCTGCTTGAATAGTTTAACAACAGGAACGATTTGATAAAAAAAGTTAACAATCGGAAACCTCAGCTCATGCACTTGGTCTAATGCTGTGTAATTTCAACAACTACAGGCTTAAAGAACTTTCATATGTGAATAAGGATTTTAAATTTGTCATAGTATTTGTATTCTTAAATGAAGTGAAGTTTATGTGACTAGTTATGTACAGAAGCTGTTTTTCTAATGTAGAGTGACAAAATATAGTATTTTCCCTTGTAATACAAGTGGGGACTTATATCTTAAACAATGATGTATTTGCATGTATTAGAAAGCTGGCTTTAATATAATAAGATTAAAACGTTTGTTTTCATTAAAACCTTAATACTTAGATATTAGTTGTCATTAAAGTATTGCAGGAAGAGAAAAATATACTGGTTTTATTGATTCTGTCTGTGTGTTTTAATGTATAAATTCAAAGATAAAATATACTGATTTTGTCAGAGATAAATGTCTCAATTTCTTTATTATAATTGGTTTAACAATTGCTTAATAAATTATCATTATATGACAGATATTATAACCTTTTTTTTTCCTACCTGCATTAACAGCTGTGGTTGCCACAAACAAGGAAAACTGAAGGCACATGAGAAAAGTTAACACTGCCATCTGTAGATAAAAATTAAAACAAACATTTGAAAACGGTTTAAGAATATAACAGTTTTAAAATTAGACCTAGGTATAAAAAATACACGATTTCTGGCTTTTCTTTTAACTTGGGCTTAACTCATTTAACAGGCAAGAGTTTGTGGTCGAAAACAAATCAAAGGGTAAAATTTTACGAACAATTCAATAATTAAATAATATTAAAATTACTTAGTCAACATAATAATATTAAATTTACGAATGAAGAACAAACTGTATCTACCATACCATTTTCATATACTAAAACAGTCAATTCAAGTAAAAGCTTTGAAAGTAAGTGTAACAACAAGTCAATATATTTATTGGGTCATATATTCATTTTGGCAATTTTCTGCCATTAGAATTTAAAAATAATTTAATTTATAATTTTATAGATCGGGCTTATTAATTAGTTTTTTTTGTTCTGTAATTCATGAAGAAGTGATAAATATAAAACATTTCATATAAAAAAAAGCTTTCCTCTACATTTGATTGATAATATTATTAAGAAATATTTAGAACACTTCTAAAACTACTAAATTCCATATCAAGGCAAACATGGTATAGAATTAAAGAAAATGATTAAAACTGTTTTGGATAATAGGGATTACCCACAAATTCAAGTTAGAATTGCTTGCAATCCAATATTTCATTTAAGTAACTACTTTAAATTTAAAACCAAGATTTCTAAGACGCATCGCTCTTAGATCATCTATAAATTTATATGTTTAAGATATAGCAATGGTTATGTGGGTTCTTACAAAAAACCTGTTTTCATCTAAGTAATATTAACGAAAAAATATCATATAAAAAGTGTTACAATATACTTACAAGGTAATACTCTATCTCTCTATCTGTCTGATTGTATTTCAAACAGACTGTTTGATGACAGTGAATAATCATCAAACTCGCCGAACAGGAAAACCTTTTAGGCTACGCTTTTAGTGAATGTCCTTCTAATGGCACAAGACCTAATAGTCAATTTATTTGATGATAACCATTATTCTTACTCCCAAACTCTATTCCTTCGATAAATGACGCTTAACGTCCTTTGTTTCGCGTATCTTTAATTCACGAATATAATTTCAGACTTTTGCTCCAAATCTTGATAAAGTACAAAACATAGCACTATTTTTTAAAGCTAAAGAGAAAGATATGCGCAGGAAATATAATTGCAATGAAGCTGAACATATCTTTTGGTGACGTTAAGAAAACAATAAACAAGGATGTGAAGTTGATCTTAACTAAAGGTTCCCTGTTACTCATAGAAATCAGCGTTTTCGTTGTTGTTTTTCGTGTGAAAGATTGTCGAGGGAAATGGAATCACTGCAATCCCATTTCACACACCTTTTAAGTCTCCAGTGCAGCTCCAATGGACTTTTATATTTTTGGTCCGCAGACGAGTGTCTAATGGAAATTTATCAAGAGGTGTGGCGTAAGATTGACTTCACCTTTCTATACAGAAGCTTGTTGTAATGAACATTGGAGTGTCATACAATATTGTTTAATTATACATATATAGCCGATAGTATGACCATAGTCATCGATGGTATAAATAGTTATAAGTGCAAAAAATACCTTAAATGGCATTAATTTTTGAAGCTTTAAGGTAAAGATTAATTCATGTAACAAATACTCACTATTAATAAGAACGTCTGATCAAAAAGAAAGCCGAGTGTATTTAGCATAATTCGAATATTATCACACAACACTCAGCAAGCTAAAAATATATGGATTAGCTCAAAATTAACACACTAAGTCAACAATCAAGAGTAATTTTTATAAGACTAATTATATACATTACAGCCAAAAAGCTTTACTGAAACTACCTATAACACATGTAACTGATGTTTTACGTGCTTATTGACGTCTTTCTGTCTATTATAATTCAATAACATGAATTTTCATGTGTAAAAAAAATAAAAAATAAAGTACTATTCTTATCATCAATGTAGAAAAACAAGAAGTACGGTTTCGTTTTCAGAAATTTATTCCTATTTGTTTTGGAGACGATTTTTATACTATATACACGACCGAACCCCAATGACTCTAAGACCTTATAACGCTAAAAATCAGATTTCGATAATCTAAGTGGGCAGAACACACAAAGTTCACTGTGCAGATTTGTGCTTAAAAACGAACAAACAAATACACAACCAGCTGGGGTGTAAATGTATTTCGACAAATTTCCTTTCAGTGTGGAATAAATAGAGTTAACTTCATAAACTTAGGCTCTCATGAGTTAATTAAGAAACTAATACATTTTTTTTGCCCTTTGAAATTTGTTGTTGTCCTTAAAAAAAAATGAATAAGCATAAGCGTGTTTACACATTGCATATGTTACCTCAAGCAAATTTATGCCAGAACATGTGAACACCTTAAGTTTTGGATGCTACAAAAATTACACAACTTTCACATGCTTATGGAAAGAGTGATCAAGAAAACACAAAAACTTCCGTTGTTACGTGCCACGCATTTGAATATAAGCCTATTTTTAAAATAAAATGCATGTTAAATCATTCAGTTAAAGTTCTTGCGATGTAAATGAAAAAGATGTTGCCATGCCTCATAAGGATGAGTTATATCTGTGATTAAATGGACTCATTAGCCGCGAGCCAAGGACTGGAAGATGTGTGTGATAGCTAGCTATAAAAGCTATTTCAATAATATATTTAAAATGTGTATCGATTGTATACATTGCTGCTAAACGTACCATCGCAAACTAAAACAGGCAATTTTATTTTTAATTCCTCTATATACGAAATGGTTTTAGGTTAAGATCCATAACTAATTAAAAATGTACATAGAATAAGAAAATGTAATTATTTTCATATATCACGAAACTAAGGTATTAATACTTTACTGTTCGAAAGATCCGAAATACGAAATGTTAGTTTGGGTCGTATAAAGTTTTGGTCAATATTTTTATTCCACAGCATATTTGCTTCTTTAATACACTGAATTTTTTTCCGATGAAGACATGATCAATTTGCAACGTTGTTTATAGCATATATATATATATATATATTGTATAAAATTTAGAACATATTTAAATATTGTTTGCGTGCACTTAGATATATTATTACCATAGTGAACCT
Source organism: Limulus polyphemus (assembly GCF_000517525.1). Taxonomy (NCBI): domain Eukaryota; kingdom Metazoa; phylum Arthropoda; class Merostomata; order Xiphosura; family Limulidae; genus Limulus; species Limulus polyphemus. Next base: position 136,443 of record NW_013666206.1, read on the forward strand.
AAAATGCAGCGAGCATTCAGCTTATATGAATTTCTGTCTCCTTTCACATTATGTAGCAGCTTGTTTTTTATTCCTCTCCTGTTCGCAAAAAAATGCATACAAGTTGACATAGTATATCATGCACATGTGAATATATCTCGAAAGAAAAAGCTTTTCCAAATAAGGAAAAAAAACAGTTAAACAAAGTTTATATAATTCAGCTTGATAGTTAAACACTTCCCTGTGGCTCAGTGACAGGTTTGATGGCTTATTACGCTAAAATTAGGCTTTCGATACTCGCAGTGGGCAGAGTACAAATAGCTTTTTGTATAGCTTTGCTCTTAACCACAAATCAAACAACCGTTCCTGGAAATAGAGAATAATTACAGCTAACAGGTTCTTGGAATTATTAATTATTGTCCAATTAATATTCTTCATAATTACTTATAATCTTTTAAATTAATATCGAATTATTTCGAAAATACAATAAATGAAATTGGGTCAATTTACTTAGATTCTGCAATTTTATAACTATTAATACTGCACTAGGTCTACTTATTTTTCTCTGTTGCTGTAGTGTCCAACAGTAACGCTAAGATTATAACTATTAATACTGCACTAGGTCTACTTTTTTCTCTGTTGCTGTAGTGTCCAACAGTAACGCTAAGATTATAACGGTTGTCTATCATTGCTGTCTGCTACAAGGACCTGCGCACTGCACAGATTTTTAATACACATGGTTCTTCTTTAACTACATAGACGGTGGGTGTTGCTGATTACTTGCCCTCCTTCTAATTAGCAGCTCTCAACTATGGATTGCTCAGCTTGAACACTAAGAACCTCTGACCTGGCCATTAGCTCATGTACTGCATGTAGAGTTGAAGTTGAGATCCAGAAATTCCCCATTCCACCAAACATGCTCGCCCTTTTAGCCGTGGAGGCGTTATAAAGTGACGGTCAATCCCACTATTCGTTGGGGAAAGAGAAGGCCTAGAGTTGGCGGTGATGACTAGCCGCCTTTCCTCTAGTCTTACACTGCTAAATTAGGGACGGCTAGCGCAGATAGCCCTCCTGTAGCTTTGCGCAAACTTTTAAACAAAACAAACGTTGCCGTTGCTTTCTTATTGCAAATATGCAAATGGGCTTCCTACACTTTGTCCATCGCGGAGAACCAAACCCCGGATCTTAGCGTTATAACTGAAACAAATATATATATTTCAAAATTAAACATTAGTAAAAATAAACGATACATAAATAATCAATTAAAACTGGTAATAGCTACAAAAACCTTATTTTCAAATTCTGGTATATTCTCAATTCGTTAATGTTTTAAAATAACTTAGTTCATAACTTAGTTTTCCTTCTCTTTTATTAAACACCAAGAAGAGAAATGCCAGTTTTCGAAGTAAAAGCATTTTTGATGTATACAAACATTTTAAAGTTTGGCTTTAGGAGTTATTATTAGTTTATGTTAAATATTTAATTATAGTTCATCATTTGTGGCTCTATATAATGATTTTCAACTATTTCAAAAACGAAAAAAATCTTTCTAATTGAAAGCTGTTTTCTTTAATGCTGAAAAACCGCTCGTGTTGTCAATTGGAATAAAATTTTACTCTTGAGCTTGTGCCCCTAGTTTGCTATATATAAACAATACCGGAAATACTAATGGAAACAGTCAATAAAATTAATGTAAAATGCTATTGTACGTAAATAGACTGCACCAGATAAGAGGTTGAAAGCGTATACTGTGAATGACTATCACCCAGCCAATCAGAAGTGACACATCAGCGTAATATCTGTAAAAGTACAGTTGCGGCTCCTTAACAGAAACCATATGACACCCTCGTAGAAATCAAACTTCTGCATTGGCATGACTACTCTATGTGACAAAATTGAAGTGAAATTTCGTGTTTCATTAGGAACTGTATGGAAACTGAAGCAGATACTAATAGTTTTAACACTATAAGCTCTCAATGTAGAAAGCCCAAACCTTTTTATAAGATTCAAGCTGTGGCACCCGTTCTTTGTTTGGGGTTATGAACTTTTAAAAAAATGTGGGCGTGGATACTATGATAAATAACACAGAAATCCTAACTTTCACACAATTTATTTATAACATAACATATTACAGTATTCATTATTACCTCACCAAAAGTTTTGTATAATTCTTAATAATATATGGTTTAATATATGGGCCCGGCATACCCAGGTGGTTAGGGCGCTCGACTCGCATTCTGAAAGTCGCTGATTCGAATCTCCGTTCCTCCAAACATGCTCGCCCTTTCAGCCACAAGGGCGTTATAAAGTGCAGTTAATCCCACCATTCGTTGGTAAAAGAGTAGCCCAAGGGTTGGTGGTGGCTGGTGGCCTTCCCTCTAGTTTTTCACTGCTAAATTAAAGACGGCTAGCGCAGATAGGCCTAGTGTAGCTTTGCGCGAAATTCAAAACAAAAAACAATCAATATGTATATACTTAAAACACGGTATACAGTCATACACTGATATCTTATGGTAGTTAGTATAAAAACAAGATGTACTGCTCTGTATAAAACAAATACAAAATACTACTGCATTGTACAATGTACACTTTCTTCTGTATTTATATATTGTACTTATGATAAATTGTTTCACTCCGTACGTGTGTCACCATATTTGTTTCTGATACCATGTTATGTATTTAATGAACATTGTTTAATAAATTCGCAAGAAAACGTAAGGATCTAATATATATATATATACAGGTATACACATAGCTTTTAACAAGTCTGCAATGTTTCCGTGTCCCTCATATTATGCTTCCAGGAAACCTTACAATCACATAATCACATTATGTGCCTTGTTGAGAGTACTAATGCCAAGAGACTTGAAGGTATGTTTAATTTGTTTGTTTGAGCTGAAGTCGCTCAGTATTCACGAAAATAAATAAAAACATGGTTTTCCTGTTAGTTAAGTTCTTCTGATAAACCTGTATGTTAAGTACACATATTACCAACTATTATTGATATCTGATTTATTTCAATGTTTTGTCTCGTAGTGAGGCATCGGTAAGTTTCAGACTTACAATGCTGAACCTGGGGGTTTGATTCCGCGCGGTAGACAGCGCCCAGACAGCTTATTGTGTAGTTTTTCGCTCAAAAAAACAATTTTGAAGGGTCTAGCTTGGCCTGGTGGATAGGACGTTCAACTCGCAATCTGCGGGTCGCGGGATCGAAACCCGACTCTAAGCATGCTCACCTTTTCAGCCGTGGTGAGTTATAGTGTAACAGCCATTCTCATTATTCTTTAGTAACTAACTGCCTTGTCTTTAGTCTATCACTTCAGAATTAAGGACGTCTGGCGCAGATAGTCCTCAGATTGCTCAGCGCGAAATTCAACAAATAAATAAAACAATGTTTTTATTATGAATCTACACATGACAGAAATCTTTATGTAAATATATGAGTGGGTGTGTATTAACGGTATCTTTTATTCTTATATACATGTATATCATTCTTTAGTTGTGCGCGTATATTTGTGTATGTGTTATTTATATGTATTGGAACCGCCTTTGGCTTTGTTCTTCTTCTCATATAATGATAACTTTCGAACTAAAAAACAAAAATAAACTTGATACACTGAAAATTCCTAGGCTGTTTCAACATTATCAATAACAAAACTGCAGAAATGTAATGAAGCAGGCCAGTTTCAAAACTATCATATATACTTACGACGTTCTTCGATAACTGGCAACCTCAAACCGTTATTCAGGGGCTCTATAAAAAAAGAAAGTGGATAAAACTAGATAACATTTCTTGGACAGATAAACTGATGGACAAATAGAACTAATAAGTGATCTATACATAGATAGATTGATGATGAATCATATAAATATAAATATATAGACGGTAAATCATTTTATAAATCTAATAAAGAGGTAAAAAATAGAGATAACTAAAAAAGGACAACTAGATTACAATTTTACTGAATATTTTGTAAAATAATTCGTATGTGAATTGTCATGTATTTATATATGTATCATATTGTTAATTTAATTATATTTCATATAAGCATACTATATACGTTTCAATATTCTATTCACTTCAATAGTTCATATAAAATCTTCGAAACAAGTTATTTGAACCAAACTCTATACAAATAATAAAATATTTTTTCAACGCTTGAAAAAGAAAATGTAATGCGTGCTGGTTGAGCTTATTTTATTTTCATTTTGTTTTCTTAGAAATCAGAATTCACGCTCCCAAGTTGTTAATTTGCATTTTAGTTTATGTTGGTTCAAATACATTTTAGATGTGAAATACTATCTTACATTTGGAGGAGAGAATATAGAATCAAAGGAGTTCAGTCTTTGTTTTGGAAATTAAACGAATAAAGTACTTAAAACAGGATGATATTTATAGGAACTATAAATATCACCTGCATCATCTTGTCAGAAAAACAAAAGGTAGTTATTTTACTTTTACCAATAGTATTTTTTCCCACAGATAATAATATAAAGGATTTTCCTTTTCTTCATGTGATAAAAAGATAAACACAATTACGCTACTCAAGCTACTATTCCTGGATGGTCTTCATGTGATAAAAAGATAAACACAATTACGCTACTCAAGCTACTATTCCGGGATGGTAAAAGAGACAAGATAGGCAAACGTTGAAAGTTTTAGTATATTAACATTGTGGACTATTGCAGTTACATCTCAGAGAGTGCTTGAGCATACTCTTATAAAAATAGTGAACTACTAACTTAAAGAAATAACGGATAGACAAAAAAAAGATGAAGTAAGTTAAGAAATGAAAGGACGAAATTTAACAAAAAAGATTAAGAAGTAGTAAATAAAATTTGGAGCTAAATGTTTTTTTTCAATCTGTAAATAATTAACATACTACTGTTCCTAGTTGATTGTTTTACCTGTCGATGGAAGATTAAATCCTACGTTAAGGTTTTCTTCTTTAAATTCGAAAGCTGCTTTGAAACCCTGGCCAGAGAAGTGACCCTGGCTGTGGAATTCAACATACAAGTCAGGACCAGTCGATAAAAAATCTACGAAATCATAGTAATTACATAATTGTCCAATCAGAGGGCTCCGGGCATCCTTTCCGTCGTGCACTTTAATTTTATCTTCACTATATAGACAGCTAGATAAGATGATTTCTACGTTAGTTATGTGTTTTTTCTCTTATAAAAAATTCACGAAAAGTAAAACAAAAAAAAAAACACGGATATATTTGGTCTCACTTTAATTCATCCTTACTGTTAATAAATAAAATATATTAATAGCCTAGCCAACTGTGATAAAATTAGTGTTAGTATGGAGAAAATATCAAGTTTAGCTTCTAAGTTTTAACAAAACATTCTATCATTAATTCGAATAATACAGATATCTCACACTGACTTCGTTCCCATAGTATGACGTCATACTGACTACAACTTTATCTTTCTTTATAAAATAACCTCGAAACAGAGATTTATTCATATTAAAAATGAGAAAGTGCCCTTTGTAAATAATTTTGAAGATTGTATAGATTTGCGAAACAAATATTTCGTTTTATTTCATGACGTTTCACTAGGTTAACCTATTATCATCATCACATGACTTACACAAAATAAATTTATGCTGAAGAAAAGCAAGTGTGCATCATAACCGATATATCAAACAATTATAACAAATATTTTTAAACAAATTTCTAAATTAACTTGAGTTATCCCAGCGATATTGAATATCGACTTTACCGTCCAAGGAGAATAAATTAAACAAAATATTTGTTTCATTGTAATCTCATTGTAATCTTTAAGGCATTATTAATTTACATGAATGAAAAAGAATTTAGTTAATTTATAACAAAATTAAATTACACATCATCTAACGATCAATTATGTGAAATCTATAATTTTTTATTGGTGAAGCCTAAGTATGAAATTACTTGTTAAGATGTCCAGAAGAGAATAATCAAAATAGATATAGCGGAACACATTTACACTGGTGATATTTAGGATTTATTTTTTCTGTTAAAAGTGCTTCTTTTATTTTACATCTGTTTATATTATTCTCTCTCTGTTTAGAATTTCCAAGGAATGGCTGTGTTCAGATATTTAGACATGTGTCCAAACTGGTGAAAAACTGCTTGTTTGTCTCTCCAATATGTGAGCTTTTACAATCCGCAGATTCAATTTCATATACAGTTTTTGATGTATCGTTGCCAGTATACATTTCCGAGAGAATCTGACGTAGAAAGAAACAGAAACTATCCCTCGTTCTCCACTGTGAAGTTTTCTTTTATGAAGTTTGAAGTTAATTCACCGGAAAGAAACTTAATGTGCATCTACTTTTGCGAGATTACTTTTCTTCGAACTGACATAAAGAAATATTTTAGTGGATTGTTATTTTAGTTATAAAAGGAAATTTATCGGATAGATTTTAAAACGTACTCTTCAAGTGCCAATTTTTAATTCTTTTTCTCTCATGAGTGACATTTTTACATCAAAAAGTTGAAGACCAAACCTCTTTAATTTATTTTGTTCAAAATTATAAAACAATCTTTTATATATGTTACTCAATAAAACATTTCATCAGACTTTTCCTACATGTTTCTAAGTACTCAGCCAATTATGAGATGTTTTAATATCCGTATTTTTATGAATGTTAGCTCACCATTTTTCATAAAAATGTTAAAAATACTCATCAGCTGAAAGAGAAGATTAAAGTGTCCAACATTTGAACAACTATGAACCATAACTTTCAAAGGAAGTTATAAATAGAAATTAGTGATAATGCTACAGGGTAATAACAATAAAAAAAATTCATAAATTAAAATGTTTATGTCATTAAAATTATTATGTCCTAGTGGAGATAAATTCCACGAAAAGACAAAACTGTCGAGAATCATAAATTACATTCAGGAAAACTTAGACGTACTACAGTGTGTCTCATGAATTATCACTGAATCTGTTCAATATGTTTTTTTATCATTGCAAATAAGCATATCAAGCCTACCTCTAAATGAAGTCGATACATCTTTTATATAAAAAGTGCTCATTGATCCTCGCAAAATCCCGCACTTTAAACTACATTTTATTCAAATTTCGAAGTTTTCTTTATAACCACTCTGTATCTATAGTGTAAATGATATGTCACAAACCCACGCGAACATTGAGACTTTGTACCCTCATGAAAGAAGGATGTCAACTGGAATAAGTGCTCAGAAGTACTTATATTGTGTTAGCAACATGAGTTATTTATATACAATTAAACAAGTAAATAAGACAGTGTCTAAAATGCTTAGTAATCATTATTGATTTCTGAAAACAATTACCAACCTAATGTCTCCTGGCTGGAGCCGGACCTTTTCAAAGTGTATCGAAACTCTCTCATTGTACTTTCCCATAAAATGGTAGGCACAATTAACGTTCCGAGGGTAGGTACTGGGGTAGAGAGGTGAAAAGAAATAGCCTTTACTCTGGGACTTATTACTTCTAAAAAACTGGTAGTCACACTTGGTGCCAAAAAGAGGATCTCCATCATTCAGAAACAAACCTAGTGTCAAAAAAAATATAGGTTTCATCACTCAGCTAAGTTCCGCTAAATCATCAAAGAAATATGGTGAAAAACATGTTAGAATTGTACATGGATAGATAGATGGTCTGCACTTCCTCTGATAATATACGCATAAAGTAATATATCTATTTTTCATCGGTTTTTCGATTTTAGGTACGCTATTTATTAAGGAAACACCATAAATTAGTTGGCCATCAAGAGTGTTTGAAATTCAGATAAGCACTCAAATAGCGATAATTCATCGCCAGGATCATTAACTGGTTCGAAAGTTTTTTTATTTCTCCGTAGTTTTTCTTAGATCACCAGCGTAATGGGAAAGTATTATGGTACGTTAAACGATTTTTTTTTTCAGTAAATGATCGTCTGTCGGTTAAAATGATTAAAAATAAACCGTATCCTAGAATCAGCAGAAGATTACGGAATATTTCATTCATCTTGTAGTTAATAAGTCATCCTAGTCCGGCGGTGAAAGCCGACGTTTTTTTTTCTTAAGCAACTTGAAGGTTCAAATTCAACCTCCATTGAATTAATTAATTGATTGTACAAAACGTATTTATTATGCCAAATAAACTACTGGTTTACCTTCTAATAGGTGAAGATTTTCATATGTATGTTTAATGGTGAAAGTCCCGACTTTAGGGCCTGATTTCTCTACGAAAACATCATATAGAAGAAAACGGTTTTCGGATTCTGGGCGTAAAAGTTCACACCGGTGAATATTATTCAGGGCATTTTTGACTGTGACATTTGCCGAGGTATCCGTATCAGTAAAACTCTTTTTGCGACAATGCCATTGAACATGTATTTTACGTTGTTAGCAATATTATTAGACACACCATCATTGGTTAGAACACAAAAACAGGATTTCTTTAAGAATCGACACAAATAACAGTAGACTCAAAGCCACAGACAATATATAAGTATGTATCGTTATTAGATTTATATGTTAAAGAATTATTGTCTGAGGTCTTCCTGCATATGTTAAATTTACTTGTATTTACGTATGTAAAAAAAATAAAATAAAATAAGAAACCTGAGAAAATCTTTTGGTCAAAATGCATTCAATTAATATTGCAATGAGTTTCAATTTTGTAACAGAATAATTAACTGGCTCTGTTAAGGACATGATTCATTTGTCAATATTGGATGAAAACCTGTTCTAAGAAAATTTGTCTCAACGGTACGTTTGAGGTTTACAAAGCTAAAAATGAGGTTTCGAAACCTGCAGAGCACACATAACCCATTTTCTAATGTTGTTCTTGACAATAAACAAACAATGAAAGATAATTAGAATATTATTATAAAGGTGCTTTCACCATGTGATTTGTTTATTAAGGAGTTAGTGATATTTTCAATGAAGTCGACAAACAATTTTAGATAAATGTTTAAATATTCTACCCGACGTCTCGGCTTACGCCTTTATCAATGGTCTATGAATGTCACAGGTTGCTAAACAGATTTTATATAATAGTAACCGAAAAGAATGTAAAAACTACATTATATTTGAACGGTGCACGGTGAAGTGTGATAAATGTATTGTTGATCACGTTAGAGTCGCAGATCGTAAAAGTAAATGTTAAAATTAAATAATAAAGTAAATAAATAAAATAAAAGCATACATAATAATAATGGTATTACAGGGGTCAGGTATTGTAACTGTTAATGGAAGGGTGTTTGGATTGAATCAAAAGAGATTCTTTAAATTTTCTTTAAAGAAAGTTGTCACAAATCTCAAAAATTTTGATCCGATAAGGTGTTCTCGTTAATTATGCTGTGTGCGTTGACGTAATGTTCAGCGGAGGCTTCTTTATTGTTAGAATTTGCAGTCGCACGAATGTGTTCTTTAAAACGATCATGTATTGGACGACTGCTTCGAAAATTCTAAACCTTCTGATGTGAGGTTTTCTTGTAAATTCGAGGATAGATAATAAATACGAGGTTCAGTGAAGCATCATAAGAGACTAATATTGTTTCGATAGTTTTTCTAGCCGATAGATTGAATCAGTTAGTCCTTTTTCTTTCAGTCGTGTAGTTATATAAGTAAATTTAGTTAATTAGGCTAGTGTATTTGCCGATAGCGTAATTTGTAAACGTGGCTTACAAACTACCAGTGTTCAAGCTTGTAAAAGTGTTAAGAAATAAAGAAACTAGTTTGTTATCGGATACTGGACATTGAATTGTTTTCGCAAGATAATTCAAAAGAGAGATCACCAACGAAAGTACAAAATTACAAAAGTATCTTAGTCACTACATAAGGTATGATACATGAATACATTTCAATATAATTCAAACTATTTATAGTCTATATCTATTTACTTTTGTTGAGGAAACGGTAAGTTCCTCGAAATCCGGTGTTGTTGCCAATTTTCCAGTCTGTGTGGAATTCGAATATAAGAGCAGAAGCAGAGGAGTAATGAGTCTGGATAATATCTCCCATCTTCCCACACAGTACTGAGTTTGCTTGTGTTTTCTGATCAACAGCAGATTCCTTTAAGTGAAGAAATAACCTCACGTAATCTCCTAGATGGCACCTATGGTTCAAGTTAAGCAGATTCATGTAGAGTTTCGAAATTCTGATTACTCAAAACAAAAACAAAACAGAAATATATATTGCATAATTAAGCAGGATTATCGATTTCTTTTGGACGCTTGTGATTGAACTCAAAATACTCAAAGTGAATCATTTTGTCTATAAATCTATCTAAATTGAGAATGGTAGGTTTGCTGCCCAATGATGTTTTAATATTTCAAAGTGCTGACGAGAATTGAGTGATAATATTGTTTATCACAATAACTACAATAAGAAAAAGAAACACGTTCATTTTCTGTGGAACGAAAGGTATATCAAATATAACTACAATGTAAAATTTGATATGGAATTTTACTCACCTCGTATTCTTCAAGCTCAAGGTCGGGTGAAACTGAAAATGTATCTTATTGGTTGTTCTCTATAACAAAAGACATTCATTTCAGCGGTATGTTTTAACTTTAATTTGTATAACAAAATAATATTTCAGTTGGTTACCATGTTGAAGAAACATTCATTTAGTTTGTTTATGAAACCACTAGTAGTGGCACGGTGGTTACGGCACAGAACTCACAATCTGCTTGTATCGGGTTCGAATTCGTTACCGAACAAGCTGACTCTTTCAGTCGTGGGTACGTTATAAAGTGATTTTGAATTCCACTTTTCGTTAGTAAAGAATAGGGCAAGAACTGGCGGTTGGTGGTGTTGATTAGCTGCGTTTTCTCTAGTTTATCACTTCTAAATGGGGAACGCTTAACGCTGATAGCTTTTCGTGAAATTCAACAAAGAAAATTTCTGTTAGTTTCTAAACAAGAGAGTCTTTCGATGGCAGTGTTAGCAGCCTTAGGATCACCTAAGTCTAATCATTAATTAGCTACATTTTTTTTCTTACTTACATACTAATTACCAATTATCCAAACTTATATCTTACCTTTCGGTTGCTAACCTGCTGCTCTCTTTGTAGTGGCGGGTGCTAGGATTCGATTCCTATTTTTTTAGGATTATCGTTTAATTTTGTTTCTGAAACTAACACTTAATTACAAATCTGTTATTTATAAATCTAGACACGATTGGTTTATTTTGTTTCTGAATAATTTAAAGGGCTGGTGAATTCAGATTTCTATCATTTCCAGCTTAATCATTTGTTCGTGACTCGCTTCTATATTTCGTTTTGAGCTTAAGAAGAGTTCTGAGGTAATTGCTTTTACATATTTTCATCTGGTTGACAACTCACTATTATTGAAATTTTTAACACTACTTTTCTGGTGCGTTATAAAACCAAATGTTAATTTCGTTGTTTTGTAGGAATATGGGCTGCTGTCAAATTCACATGGTCGTCTTAGAAAGTAAGTACGTTTGTTTTGTTAGGTAATTACATTTATGTAAAAGTGTGTTCACACTGTCAGTAGCAAAGAAAAAAAGAGAGAAAAAAACTATATTATTTTGAGTTTAATTTCAAGATGCTTAAAATTCGCCTGCTGCGTCAGAAGAAAGTCATGCTGGACCTGTAACACTCTTTAGCTTGATTAAGTTAAGCAATCATACATATTAAACAATTCCTCTAACTGCATTGAACAAGCTTGTATTTGCATTAAGTACATAAATTAGTTTGTATCCTTGGACAAATAAATGTTCACGCGCATCTTTCGTGGAGCTTTGTGGGGTTCCCAAGATCACAGACCTAAGGAATATTTGTTTAATGGCAAAAAATACAAAATCGTAGAAGACACAATTTGGGTACATCCACTAATTATTCTACGTGGCATTTTCTAAGATAAACTGCTGCTTATTGGACATAGATACGCGTACACCAGAGAGTTGAGTACATGTATTATTTAAAAACATGTGAAACTTCGTAATTCGAAATATTATTACTAGATCAGATACACACACAAAAATATTTTTACCACTTTTTCACATTCCGCCAAGAATGCTAATATAATGCAAATGGTTTAAGTTTGTCGTTTTGATCTATGATTGCTGGATCTTGGTGCAAGTGGTGTCGCATTTTCCACTTGGACAGACCATGAATTGTAAATCATATTCTTATATAACAGTTATTTTTTCACTATATGCATGTTCATATCAAATTTCATAGTTTAGAATTTGAATTGTTTTGTTTTTTATATGATATTACGGGAATAAAACTCGTTATACTTTTAAATGGTCTGTTTTAGTTTAATACAATATTTAATATAAATCTTTTTTGAATATGAGGAGAAACTTACAGTTTGCTTATAAAGTATTTTCAAATAATTACAGACTCAAGGGACAAAAAACTAGTACACATGAACACATTAATGCTTTATTTTATGAGCCTTTGCAAGACCTTTTCCCCTTCATGGCCTCAGGGCTCTTCTGTGACATTCCTTGACGCTACTTTGAACACTGCTGCAACTATATTGCAAATATTTTTATGCACGAGACTTTACCGCTTTTATCTTTTGTACTTTATAATTTTTTTTTAAATTTTATTAAAGAAACACAATATTAGGAGTCTAGCCCTTTGAGGAAGAAAATCTTGTTTATTGAAATGTTTTAGGCTTAGTTTAGACATACATTTGAAGTATGTAGAAGTTGAAAGAAATTATAACTTACAGGCTAGAAGTAAATCAAAATTTACCTTACCAAAAATATCTCTAATAAAAATTTAGCAAAGAAATATTCAAAATTTTTGGCCAAATATTTCCAAAGATTAGTGGGCTTTTGTAAACGATAAAGAAAAACATTTATTTCAGGAAACAGTAAAACAATATTCTTCCTTCACAGAAGAAGTAAGGCTTATTTTGGGTTAGTGAAAACCTTACTACAGAGCACACTAACGCTAATCTTTTTCCACAGTTGAGAAGAAACGTTTCTACTTAGGTTTGTTAATATCACAAAAGCACTATTGCTAGTCATCCCCCACTGAAAAATAGGTTTCTCCTAGGGTTAATGAAAACACTAATGTAGAATAAATGAGTTTTGTCCTTATCTGAACAAAAAATATTTTTTCCGTTATTAGTGAGCACCAAATTTAGAAAACACTAACACTAGTCCCTTTACACTCAGGAAAAAAAAAAGAGTAGTTTTCCGTAGTGTTTGTAAATACCTTAATCTAACATGCAATAGCGCCTGGATCTCACCCACTTAGAAGTCTCTCTCAGATTCCTTTTAAGAATAATAAATATCTTAATGTAAAATACTCTAGTTCTCACTCTTATGATCAGTAAGAGTAAATACCTCTTACGGTAGGTGAAAACATTATAACAATAAGAGAATTAATTTAAGCACTTTTTTTTCATACATGGCAGTTCATATAATCTAATATTTGTATCTTTTAGGTGTTGCAAAGTCATACCATCGAAACAAAACATTTTCTTGAAATATATTAATTTGTTAAAGAATCAATATCATAGGCACAGTGTACATTTAAAAAATACATTCAAGAAATAACTTTTTCAATTTTGGATATCGATACTTACTCTAAATTAGATTTTTGAACGTCAAACTCGGTGAAATTGATCTCCACGATTTCGTCTTCCTGAGCTTGAAACTTATATAACACACAGTCAATGTTATCTTCGTAAGGAACAGGCCAGTTGGGTGAAGTAAACATTCCAAAATCATTCCCAAATGTACTATCATACACAATACAGTGACATCCTGTAAGATTAGTATGATGATTTAATATGTTTAACATTAACCTAAACAAAACTTTACTGATAGTTTTATTGGCATGCTTTAGTTTGGTCATTGGTTGGATAAAATCACGTAGTTTTATGAGAGTAACATTTTGAAAACTTTATTGTAAAACCTGTTCAGGCCTGTAATAATTCATTTATTCATTTTCACATTTTTCGTAATGAAGAGGTTCTTATACAATGTTTCTTACTAATAACAAAGTAGCTTTACTGGCCTGAGACAATGATCTATAAGATTAGTATTAAAACTCAAATGATAATTTTTATAATTTAGGAGTTCTATCAGAAAAACGATAACGTGTGGATATAACGTATCAGCTTTACTTCTGTTTTAAAAATTCAATGATTGACTCGTTTATTTTCAATATAAAAATCCGCAAATATCAAAAGCTTCACTGGCCTGTCTCAATCTTAAATTCTGTCTTAAAAAACATAGCATATTTAGGTAGTTTACGCGGCCCAATAAAATCCTGACCGAAACCTATACTAATAATAGTTTATTCACCGAGTAACTTACTGAACATTTTGGCCTCCTGAATAGTAAATGTTCAAGAGATAGACCTTTGACTTCAATGCATCTTTCTATAAGATCCTGAATATTGTCTGTCAGCGTTGCGAATGTTCGATATATATGAATTTTTATGTGTGTGTGTGTGTATATATATATATATATATGTGTGTGTGAGAGTAGTTTTTATGTGTGGTATACATACATCGATACATTTAAACGCCTGTAGACAATATATGTATATACATATTATATGGAAACAAGAGTATTGCATAATGCAAATAACGATGTTTCGGCCATTTTTTCTGGGCCATCCTATATATTCCACATGGCTAAAGAGACTGATTTTTGTGTCACATAAGTTCAACACTTATTTTGTGATATACTTCACAACAATAATCTAACATTCAGTAGTGCTCTAATAATCATCCAATAATGCATAGAATCTATATAAATAGTACTGTCTGTTGTATGTCCATGTAACTACTTCATGGGGTTTGGATGGATCCTCATCAAAATTGGTATGGAGGTTCATTAGGTCCATGCGGGTGCACATACAAATTTTCAGTTTTATGTTTTGCAGTTTTTATGGGTGTGTTTTTTTCATGTCCTAGGATAACCTTTCGTTAATCATGAATTTACTTAGCTTCCGTCCAGGGAATGGATACTCCACCTAGTTATAAATATGAAAATATGGATGTGATAAATACATAGAGATAACCCTAAGGAAGTAGAAGCAAGATATTAACATTAGAGCTGTAGTAGTCATCTTACGTGTATAGTTTTATTACTGAATGGTATTACGTATATATATATATATATATACATATATATACAAATACATACACACATATATACATATAAGGATAGATAAATTACAATTATTGTTAATAGGTGATTTAGATCAGCACTATTAAACAATAAAAAATTTATAATCATTTAATACATCTACTTTCGCTCCCGGTCAGTCATCCATAGTTATAAACGGATAAAGCTTCTGGTGATAGCACCCAAAACGGGTTAGGAATATCCAATCTATCAAGCAAAATCCAAAACGTGGAAGTTACACAAGTTGACCATCATGGAAATTCAAAACAAGGGTGTGGGGGTGAGTGCTTAAACCCATAACGTCTCATCTCCTACTGCCTTTCGCTGTCTGCAGCCAGTTGTGGGAAGGCAGTTACCCTTAAAATTATTTAAGTTTTAAAATTAGAAACAGAACCCTCCAAAATTTCTAAGATACAGAACTCCCAACCCACACCCTTACTTATAAATTGTAGAAAATTGATTCAAGTATGACACGAGAAAGCTGAGGCAGGCCCAGCTACTTCAAGTTGGTTTTTCAAGTACCGGCATACTGAATAAAAAAACTGGTTTTATATTTAAGCTAGTTATTCAAGGTAATTCTTGATAAACTAACGACCTTTAAGTAAATAGTTTCCATAATTGAAGGTTTATTATTTAAAATACGTTTTTATTTATTCTAAAAAATAGCAATTTTTAGTTGTGTATCTCTATATTCATTATTTTTTAGTTTATTTATGAATAAGAAAACATTATCCGTAAAAGAGCTATTATTATTGCACATCGTTAGACATCTTTTCAGTTGTGATAAAACAATTCCTTTTAACAATACCTTAGGAATAACATTATGTGGAGTAAGTAAACCAAGGAGAGGAAAACTAAATTTCCTTCTTTTATCAAAAATGGTCAACTGAATTCTGCCTTCTGCAAAATAAATGTCTACGTCTGGATAATTAGAGTAAGAATCATTGATATTGCTTTTTCTATAGTCAGTTCCTTAAGATATATTATATTTGAGGCAAAGTTTAAGATATTTATTGAAATTAAGTCATCAATATATTAAAATGTATAGTTAAGTGAAATAAAATAAGTGAAATAAATTTTTTTTTAAATAAATATTCATAGAAGAACAGATACAAATTGGCCATATTTGAAGGGAAATTAGCACCTATTGGAAAACCCATCGTTTGTTGATAGATCTGTTGATTAAAAGTTATATAAATATCATAAATGCAGAAGTACAGTATGTTTTTGCATTAGATATTAATGAAGTTATATTTTAGAATACCCATCTCTGCATTCATAAGGTTATCAAACAGGTTATTAAGTACTCTAACAAGGACTTTTAAAGCTATTGTAGTATATAATATGGTCGAATCGTAAGTGGCTACTGATTTGGCTGTTTTTAAAGAATCTAGATTATCCAGACATTATATAATTTGAATATTATTTTTTATAATCCAAAAAAATTCTGAATTTTTTGATTACACTGTTTTTATTCTTTAAACAAAATATCTTATTTTTTAAAGTACAATGGAAATGGATCTGGTAACAGTATTTAAATAACTGGTAATAAATCTGAATTTTACAGGATTCTTATGCAGTTTAGAGATAGCATATAAAAATGGTAAATTATAGCAGTTTGTGTATATATTCCATTTTTTAACGGTTTTCTTTATATTAGTAATAATAGTATCTTTCTTTAAAGCAGTTTTTGTATACGTACTTGAGGTATTGATTTCAATAATTAAAATTTGGGCAAGAATTTTTTACATACAAAGCCAAAATTACATTAAGCTTTATCAACAGGTGTAATAATAAATTTATTTGAACTTTTTTATTTTGTTTTTAAAAAGATTAAAAGAAAAGTCTATTTTGTATGTAGATAAATTTAGGTTCTTAATTAAGTTTTAATGCATTTAATATTATATAGTTTCCACTCAAAAAAAGAAACACGGTGGGAAATATGTTTTTAATTATTTTAATAATATAGTTATCAATATTATTTTCTAGATTTTTAAGATCTCAGATTTAGTACCACTTTTTTAAATTAATTTAAATTCATTATATTTTATTACTTTTGAATTATCTGTTACTATATGATTATAAAAAGTGTCCTTAAATTCATTGTTACTATAAATAAAAGGTAAATTATCGATTTCTAAAGGATTAAATTCTTCAATGAATTTTTTTATAATTAAAAAGAAGAGGTCCAATAGGTTTGTTATATTTAAAACTGACTGTAGGCTGTAATGATTTTAAAGGAAAATATTTTCTTGAATACTTTTATAAATAAGGTACGGTAAAGATAAATCATAGTAAATTTTATGTTTAAAATCTATTATAAAATAATATTTCTCTTTTTTTGGTTTCTGAAAGGTCATTCGGAACTTGATTACATTTATATTTAAATTTTATTGGATGAATAATTAAATTTTTAATATGAATATTTTTTAAAATCAAAATTTAACACATACTTTGAAAAACCTCCAATTTTCGTATTTTTTAATTCAAATAACTGTTTAGTTATGAATTTTATTAAATTATCAGATTTATCAAAAGCAATATCTAGGTTTTTACTAAACATTTCAAAATCAGTCCATTTACTATTGCTTTTACCTTTACCCCTATGTTTATTATGCTTAAAATTACAGATTTGAATTTAAAATAAAGTTTTTACACAAATATTTTTATCCTAATGTTTCAGCATTTATATATTGAAAGTCCTGATTTAGTCCGTAGGGATAAGGGGTTATTTTTCTTTTAAAATATAATATTCTTCTCTTTCTGTTAATAACTTTGTGTTAAATATTTTTTCTAAAATTTCTACAGTATAGAACTCCCAATAACCATCCTTAAAAGGTCTTTAAAAATTGAAAAAGAATGTAATTAACTTATACTTACTGTAGAAATGTTGTATGGTTCTGTTTCTACTTTTAAAACTTAAATAGTTTTGGGGGTAACTCCTTTTCTACCTCTGGCTACAGACAGCGAAATGCAGTAGGAGGTGAGAGGTTGTGGTTTTAAGCACTAACCTCCCCATCCATGTTTTGATTTTCCTCGATAGTGAACTTGTTTAACTTCGGCGTTTTTTATTTTGTTTGATAGATGGGATATCCCGACCTTTTTTGATGCTATTACCATAAGCTTTATTCGTTTATGACTATGGATGACTGACCGGGAGCAAATGTAAATGCCTTAAATGATTACATATATGTATATATAAATATAAAGCACAAAAATCTGTGTGTCTGTCTGTCTGTCGGTTATCTAACTATTCCTAGGTCACTGGACCAATCTCAACCAAATTTGTGGAATAATGGTTTGGAACAAGAGGTATGTTAATGAGGGTTAAAAACCCATTCTATCCATTATTATTGCTGTTATTGAGCATTTACTATCTTTGATGTAGGTTAACGTTAACTACATTCATAGATGACGCCACGTCCTTACCCTCTCTCCAAAAAAAACCTATAAAACAACACACACACACACAGCGTGGGGTGAGGGCACACAATCACCTTTTATATCTCTGAAAGTGTGCTAGCACTCTCTATGGAGGATTCCAATGAAAAAAATTGGCCGCCACCATTGTAATATTATATAAACCTAGCTGAAGTTTGTACTCCAACAGCCTATGGTGGCTGATATGAAGAGCCGTTTCTTGAGTTATACCCAGTTCCTACTTTGACCGGTGACCTTTCAATTTCGGCCGTAACACACTTCTGCAGCCAATCAGCATCAATTAATTAATCACGTGAAACACTGTAGAAGGACATTAAGAGCTGGGTGGTGAAAGCCGTTAACAAAAAGCACCCCTACTGCCGCTATTTTAACTGCTCGCCACCTCTTTCTGCAAAATCACCCTGACCTTCGCACAGGTAAGTTTTAAGTACATACATAATGAGTTTTAAAAACTTATACAAAACATTTGGTGACGTAATAGTGAATACTGTAATTATAATTAATATGTTATGAAACAATTGTGTATAAGTTAGGATTTTTGTGTTATTTATCGTAGCATCCACCCCAACATATTTGTATGTTCATAACCTGGACAAAGTACGGGTGTTTCAGCTTGTACATCATATATTGTTTGTTTTTTAATTTCGCGCAAAGCTACACAAGGGCTATTTGCGCTAGCCGTCCCTAATTTAGCAGTGTATGACTAGAGGGAAGGCAGCTAGTCATCACCACCCACCACCAACTCTTGGGCTACTCTTTTACCAACGAATAGTGGGATTGACCATAACATTATAACGCCCCCACGGCTGAAAGGGCGAGCATGTTTGGTATGACAGGATTCGAACCCGCGACCCTCAGATTGCGAGTCGAGTGCCCTAACCACCTGGCCCTGCCGGGCCGCATATATATGGAAATTCAACGAACTTACAAAATACTTATCTTAAACATAAGCATTAGTAACTAAAAAAAAGCAAAATAAACTGCCACACGTTTATAAAAAAAATAGAGCATAGATGATTTGTACAAACGAATAAGACAAACAAATAAAAACACAAAAAACAACAAGACGTAAATATTTTAGTCAGAACTATCTGTTGAATGGAAAAATAAATTGTCTTGATTGGAGGCTTCAAAGGACTGAATACACTTTCTAGAAGTATTTGGACAAGTTTAGAGCTGCTAGGGTACCTCCATTCGGTCAAATTGATTATGTTGTGTCCGTGAAACATTTTTTGAAACACGACCGTAATTGAGAACTTGATGAGGGAAATCCTGAAATGTGTAAAACAAGGACTTAATGTGACTTTCTAACAATATCAACTATCAAAAGTTTGTATACTAGGAAGTGAAACGTAATGTTCTGAACAGAACCACCAAATCTTAGATAATGTGCTGTTATAAGCAAGACACTCGAGAATCTGTGGAACAGAAACTAACGTATGGCTTTTTTAAGCTGAATTATTTGAAGCCAAACAAAAGAATAATCAGATTCTGTTAAACAAAATATAGAACGTGACTATTCTAAAATTAAGAACTATCAAAAACCTTTGTCACAGAGGAGAAAACACGACTTTCATAAACATTATCAATGTATTGAAGAAAACAAATATATGACTTTTCTAAACAAAAGTGTCAAAAGTCTGTGCAACATAAAACAAAATATAACTGTTCTTAACGGACACACAATTAACCAAAGCCAACTTTAAAATAACTATGAAAAAAATCACAAACATTCTTATTATAAGCATAGAAACAATTAGAAGTATGAACAATAAAAAATATGCAAATATTCTGAACCGAAAAGTATGTTGGGTAAATAAACCATATGCCTACTCTATACGCGATTGTATGTAAGCTGAATATGTTTAAAACAGATAAACATTGAAAGACATAGACTAATAGACATACCCGTTAAGGTACCTGATGATGACAAAACCTTGTCGAAACGTTGTATATTTGCTGTTATGTTAAACTTATATTAAAGTTTTTCTTCATTATCCATTCAAGCCGTCTCCAGCCATTATTAGTCTCAAAGTGGGTTCCTCGTCATCGAATTCGAAATAGACTAATAGACATACCCGTTAAGGTACCTGATGATGACAAAACCTTGTCGAAACGTTGTACATTTGCTGTTATGTTAAACTTATATTAAAGTTTTTCTTCATTACCCATTCAAGCCGTCTCCAACCATTATTATTCTCCAAGTTTTTTTAAAAGATGAACTTAAGTTCCAAGTGCTACAAACTCCAAGTACGAAGGGTGGCGGCACTACAAGTTACAAATGTTGAATACCAAGGCATTATAAGCTCTGATTATTTATCAACTCACTACAAGCTCCATATGTTGAGATCTAAGGCATTAAAAGATCTAAGTGTCGATTACTAAGGCATAACAAGCTATATTTCTTACCAAATTTATTATTCCTACATATATCGCATTCCAAAATTATTTAAAAGTTTCCCCAGACCCTTCGCAGCAATATAAAACACAATAAAAACAATATAGAAATTTTATTACAGATTTGTTGTGCGTTCATTTATTTGAATAAAATAAGAAAATATGCGTAAAATCCCCTTTGTGTTACAAACGATTGGTCTCTAAGTTGGCCACCAAAATGATGAATGAGTTTAGTGGTCGTGAATATAAGCCTAAAATATAATCCACATCAAACCACCAAATATCATTTTGAACAAAAACCTTTAGTAATTACTGGCAGTAAAGTTTGAGCGAAGAGTTCTGTTGGTATTTGTAGGAAGTTATTCACACTGACTTGAATAATAGCTAATTCATTAACAAACAGTGTTAGTTATCTTGTGTATGAGCAACGACATTCGTGTAACACAGTCGCTGTAATGAATTCTTGTAATATCTCCTTTGGTTTAGGTAGGTTAATACGAGATTATTGCCAGAATCAATTTGGGATACGTAGTCTTGGAAAATGGGGCGACTTCTTTGTTTTATACTTTATTTAATGATTTGCTGTAAATTAAATTTTAGGTTTTCATAGCCGACTATATGATCATTATAAAACTGAAAGCATGATATTAATTACAGCTTCAGGGTAAATTACATTTTAATTTAGGGAAGTAATTATTCTACTAATGTAAAAAGCTGAAATTCCGATATAAAAGGTTTAGAGTATTCAGAATAATGTTTTCTTTGAGATATCAATTACAAAGGTAAAGATGCTGATTGTTTCTATAACTGCATAGCTATGGACAAATTATGTACAAATGGTCTCTAAGCTAGCCAATAAAATTGTGTATTTGTAGAGAGGGAGAAAACTGTTTGGTGGCGAAAGCTGACAATCCTAACTTCTTTGACAAATGACCAAGGGAAATGATAGGAATCTTTTAGTGAGGACACTTCCTGCAATGTAGACGGTATTTATGATGTATATACTTTGTTTTATATAAATAACATCCAGAGTGAAAAAAACAGTATCAAATCAAGACACGCTGTAGTGCGTCTTGCAGCAAAAAAACAACAACAAAAAACCTGCAGGACTCACTTATGTTATTAACAAGAGTGATAGTTTAGCGAATTTCCTCCTTCTGCATCTCGGACTGGGGTAATACAAACTACCACGTATTTTCAGTGGATGTGCTCTACTGGACTCTTACTTCATATACCAAATTTCAAGGCAATCCATTAAGACGTACCTGAGATATTTTGATTGAGTTTCTTCTCTTTTTTTTTTTCTTCGCACCAAAATATACGTAAACTTTATTTGACAGAAAAACATAGTTAACTTGGTACACTGATAGGGCTTTACAACCTACAATTAGAAGTCTCACTTGGTGTTGGTATAAGCTACATCTGCAAAGTTATTCAACAAAACTGCTCAAATGTAACGAAAATATTTGTGCACGCCTACGCAAAAAATAGAGTAAGATATCAGGCCAATATTTTTACTACAACTTCATCTAAAAGTAAAAGTGGGCCACTTTTAGTTCTTTGTCATTCGGGTTAAAGACGGCTGGTTTAGAGCAGCAAAACTATAAAGTGTTTCACGGATAGTAAGTGTACAAAAGAGATTTTGCTCTTAGTAGGTGAAGATAAACTTTACAAGGTTATATGTTGCATTTATACACAATATTTCTTCCAGGACATAGAATGACATAGACATCTTTTACTTCTTTTTTAGACCTGTCATTTGTATTTCTTTGTAATTAAACCAATACACCAATCCATACTGTTTACAAAGTGAAAATGTTTTTTTCAACCTACATTCCATACTATTTATATTGTGAATTGAGCTTGTTACATTAGTAAAACAATTGATAACTTGTGTTAAAAATGCGTGGTCAATGGTCAGTGTGCTGGACTGTTGATAGGGGGTGCCGGTTCCCCTTCAACTACGGGGGGGGACGTGTTCCACTGTTTGAGGCTAGGTGTGTGTTATATAAGAGTAACGGCCAACTCAAACTATACAGTCTTACAAGAGTAGCCCAACAGTTGGCGATGGGTAATGTTGATTAGCTGCTCCTTCTCGATTCTATCACTTCAAAATTAGTGACGGTTAGCGTAGATAGCCCTTGAGTTGTTTTGCGCGAAAATCAATAAATGGTAAAAATATAATTTACTCTAAAGCTGTATTTAAAAATGATAAAAATACCATATTTTTAGTTTGGAATGATTACATGGTCGTGAATATAAACCTAAAATTTAATCCACATCAAACCAACAAATAACATCTGGACACAAGCCTTTAGTGATTACTGGCAAGAAAGTTTGAAAGAAGAGTTCGGTTGGTATATGTAGGAATTTATTCAAACTGACTTGGATAATAGCTAATTCATTAGAAAACAGTGTTAGTCATTTTGTATGTCAACAACATATAATGTATTGTAATATCTCCTTTGTAATTTGAATAATTTGAACAACTTAGTTAAGCCTAAATACATCTAGCGTTAAATAGCCGAAATCTCGCTAGAAAACTGTTCTGGCTCACTATTTTCAGACTTTTGGAGGCTACATTATTTTCTATTACAGGAACAAAATATTTTCTTCTGCTTCCCAGAAGATTTTGTAAAATTATAAGAATATAAAAAGCACTGCAGCTGAAGATGACGTGTTATACATTAAGTAGCCTTTATGATATAAATGTGTTGATATAAATATAAATTATAAAGAACAATGTATTTTATAAGATGTATGTCTTCAAAAAAGACAACAGTCTAACCTTGTTTCATAACACATTACAAAAATTATTTGCTAATTCACGTAAGAAATCCACCATTTACGTAAACGAAACTACGGTTTGGTTGTTATAAGTGGTTTCCAGGGGATACTGATGTAAAAAAAACTTAAATATTACAATATCCGAACCCCCTATACACACACACACAACAGATAGTTCATAGAAATTGTACAAAATATCTGTATAGAATTCTTAATAAATCTTACGGATATTTTCTTTCTTTCGCTCATAAAGACATTTACAACATTTAATTCTATGTCTGATATCAGATGAGAAGGAAGTTAGGTTTCTCAATGTCAGTTTTTATCATAAGACCTGTTTTGTGTATAGTTGACTTAACACTGTTTACATGTAACTTAGTAGCTCGGGTTTGAGAAAACAAAACTCTGTTTCTGCTTTCTAATTATAAGATAAGTGATTAATTCTAGTGCAACATAACTAAATAGTTTTATTATTTAAGTAAAACATAATAATATTTAGTTTACCAATTTGATACTTTATCTTTTCAATGTTTCAAATATATATATATATATCTCAAGTACTTGGATAAGACCCAAACAAAGTCATACGAAATTAATCCTAATATTTTGATAATGCATAATGTGTATTAATCTCTTATATTTCACTGCGACTTAGTTTATAGTGACAAAGTCCATATTAATAATGGTAGTGCTGACATTTATTTATAGTTGTCAACCCTTTCGTGTCATTTCCATCTACGTCCTAAGGTTCTCACCTTTATATTTTTGTTGCAGATATAGAATATCACGATATATTTGTTTGATTAATTATTTGTTTGTGGCTATTAAGAGGTTTGAGTAACAAAGAAAAAAGTACTCTAGTCTATTTGTTATGAAGGCATTATTAACTCATATTGAACGCCACTTGAAATGTATGTAAAGCAACATTAATTGAAAAAGACGAAGAAGCCAGTACCTTAGAGAGTGAGATAGTTTTTGTAATAAGTGTATTTTTTTACATTTACGACACGTCATTAATATTAGTTTCTGGACAAAGCAAGCTACCAATATAGATACTAAATAAAATTATTTACCTAATAATGATAATAACTAATTATATATATAATGTTCAAATGATATTACTTATAACGATTGTTCTATCAGTTCTAGAATTTCCTTATGTTTACTGTAAAACTCTCAGTAACTTATTTTGTTTTTATTAACTCTACACACATACACCCCTCAAGAATTTCATGTATATGTTCGGTTGTCTATCATTGCTGTCTGCTACAAGGACCTGCGCACTGCACAGATTTTTAATACTCCCAATCGAATAGTTGGATTAACCACCACATTCTTTCTTTGCTTACAATAACGATAATGATTTCATGAATGCCGCGCTATTAAACAATAATATAATCTCGTTCAATAGTTTTTGATTATCAGTCTATGAAGGATGAATTATTTGTAGAAATGATACCGCCTCCTAGTTTGATTGAAACAGCTGTCTTTGGAACATCAAAATGTAATAATCAAACGATAAATTTAGAAGTAAATAAATGAAGCAATACGAGAATAAATAAATATAGGAAGCAGCAAATAAATATTCAAATAAATATATAAATAAATGTAGTAATGCATGAATTTATAAATATATTTTCTATATTACTTTTTATATTAAAAATCAATTAGTCATTTTTAATTTTGAAATATAATATCATCCATACACATTTAATAATGCTTAGGTTATAACACAACAAAAACGTATAATGAGAATGGTCGCTACGTTACAGTTGTTGCACAGTTCCGCCGAAACCGATCTAAAGGTGATTATGACGTGGTCCGATTGATTTATTAGATTGATGGCCAATTATGGGCCGAAAATCTTGATCAAAAATATATATGCACGGAGAAGCCAACAATATTATGGAAAGACTTATACTCAAACATGTTTCACATTCAGAGCTGGTAACGTCAGTGGCATAAATATAATTAAAAAATGAAATTATATATATATATTTATTCTACCTACCTGATATTTGTTTGTCAAAAATATGGTTAACAACAACTTAATCAACTCAAGCTTTACGGTGAATGTAAAATATTGAAAGTGTTAGTAATCCTTGAGCGTCACTGCTAAATAATGATAAAAACAATGTGCTAATTGTAAAGGAGGGGATTTACAGTGATAAAAAATCATAATTATATAAGCCAAAATTGGATAGGAGTTGTCAACTAAATACAAATTTCGATGAAGTAATCAGGCAAAAATATACAAATTATTACACGCCATAAAACGATAAATAGCATATGAACAAATAATTTACACAACAATTATTTGCACATTAAAGATTATTGAAGAAAGTCATCTATAATTTATAGTACTGAAACATAGGTTTGTTTGTACGCACTGCTTAAAGTATATCAGCTAACAAACAGAGAAGCTAATTTTGGCGAAACTCATAAAATCATTGCGTTGTTCGAAATTATGATTGTATGTAGTTAAGCACAAAGCTGCACAATGGGCTATCTGTGATCTGCCCACCATGGATATTGAAATCTGGTTTCTAGCGTTGTAAGTCCGCAGACATGTCGCTGTGCTACTAGGGGGGGGGGGAACTCAAAATTATTATAATTATTTCATTGGTTTATAGCAGTTTCGGGTTTCGATGCTCGCGGTGGATACATCACACACAGTCCATTCTATATCTTTGAGCGTCATAACAAACAAACAAATCATTAATTTATATCTTCTTTAATATTTCATATTTACAGAACTATAGAATCAAAACCAATATCATTTTAGGTATTTCTTTTAAACAATCATTATATTTCTACTATAATTATTTATTTAATATAACGTCATGAACTTTCTGCTTTGTTAGTTGTAAATCCTAATTCTCCTACTGCTACATTGTTATTATTAATAACTTGAAGAGCTTTATTAGAAAATAATTACAATATTCCTATTATTATTTCTGATTTGTATATATTATCTAGAATATCCTAACCTCAAATACGTTATGACTTAACAATAAAATATTTAAAGAAAACTCTTTTTTACTTTATAAATAAAGTTATTTTAATTATTTAATTACACCAACAGGGAAAAATCTTGGAATCATTGAAAGCGTAAATACATATTATGCTTTTGTTTGATGTTAAAGACAAAGCTATACAATGGGCTATCTATGCTCTGCAAATGTTGAGTATCGAAGGCACATTTTCAACGTTATAAACCCTCAGATTTACTGCTGAGCCACCGAAGTGCATTTATTATATATAGTACAAATTGTGATTTAATGAAATATGTAATTAAAATTCCATTTTAGACTGATGATATTATTCGATCGTAAGAAGTAGACTTTACATTATCTTTGTGGTGAATGTGTGAAAGATTATATATTCATTAAATGAATCAAACGCGAGAAGTAAAAAGCCAAAGAGTATTTCCCAAAACATTCTTTTTTTTTGCTCAAATGCTATTTTGTTCTTTTATTTAAACTAACAAGTTTTTTTTATTTTACTAAAGATTAAATGTGTATGATTAATGACCCACATGTAGGTAATTAATTTTTATTTTATTTCAAACCACATGATAGATTATCTCAAATGACAAAAATATCACAGGTGCATTAATTAACTACTTGGTTAATTTAAAATACCTTCATATGAATTGTCGTCTATTCAATTATTTTTAGACTTTCGTGATGCATCATGTTGTTCATGACTTTCCTAGTACTGTACTTCCATGTACCCAAACTTGAACGCTTATAGTGTCAAAATTCGAGTGATAATACTTGCAATAGACAAAGTGTATATTAGACCTTTGTGCAATGGTTAGCATGCGGAGAATGTGAATTTGAAGGGTCGTGATTCGAACCCCGTTGCCTAAAAAATCGCACTCCAAACTTTGGGACATGTATGCATTATAAGAGTGACAATCAAATTCCATTAGTCGGTTATAAAAGTAGCTCAAGAGCTGGCGGTCGGAGCTGTTAACTAGCAGCTTTCTCTTTCGGTCATCAACTCAAAATTATGGACGGCTGTGCGCAGATAGCTCTTATGTAATTTTGCGCGAAAATTCTGAAACAAATGCTAAAAAACAACATCAAATATTTTAACGTACATAGAAATAGTTACTGATGGGGTATTTCAAATAGACAACAAAATGTTTCTCTCATGTTTTGTGCAATAAACACATCTAAAAATGTTATGATGTGTATGCCTTTTACAAGCCGGCGGAGAATGATTAGAATTATATTTGTCATAAGGCTAATATTAGTATAAGGCCTATTACATTTTTAAACACTACATTTTTTATCCTTTCCCTCAGGGATTTTCAAGAATTAGAAGAGTGTATAATAATAGTAGTCTACCAATAATATATTTGTCATATCCATTGCACACGTAATAATAGTAGTCTACCAATAATATATTTGTCATATCCATTGCACACGACGCGCTTCGCTTAATTCAGAGCTGCAAGGTTTGTTGTGCCCTATTGGCCTGAAGAGCTCTGGATTGAGCGAAATGCTTTGTCGGTTAGAGTATTATCATTATATACACTTCTAATTGAAAATCCCTAAGGGACTACATTACGAATGTAGTTTTTAAATGTGTAATAGTACTAATACTAAAGTATTATGAGAAATATCATTGAAATTTAAAAATGTCCCAACATTGCGAGCTAATGTACATAAAGGTGTCTAATCGTAATGATGGATAAAAAAAATTGTTAGTGTTTGAAAACAAATCATATAACTAATTTTCAATGCCGCATTTCATATAGTAAAATAAAGTAACTTACGAAGCTTTATTTTATGGCGCCTAAGCGCTACCATAGAGTTTTAAAAACTCAAAGTTGTTGTCCTGTAAGGCTGAAATTTATGTAATTTATTTTAAAGGTACAATATAGCAATATTTTATAAAATGATTTATGTAAGCTATCTTAACATTAATAATCGTAAAGCAATTCCATTCATAGTGTCACACAAACGGTTTGTTTGTTTTGAATATCTGCGCTAGCCGTCCCTACATAAACAGTGAAAAACTAGAGGAAAGGCAGCTAGTCATCACCGCCAACTATTGGGTTACTCTTTTACCAACGAATAGTGGGATTGACCGTCACAATATAAAGCCCCCCAGGGCTGAAAGGACGAGCATGTTTGGTAGGACGGGGATTCGAACTTGCGACCCTCAGAGTGCGAGTCCACACAAACGGTATATACACCTTTAATATCAGATTCCTATGCTTAAATCAAAGAGATTTTACTTTGTTTGTTTTGTCTGATTGTAAATTGTTTTACCCTAGACACATCAGACGATACAAACATTTGTATCGTAAATATTATATCATAAATGTTATATCGTAATATATTTCTTAGGCAGAAGGATCTGTAAAGCTCGTGTTATATTGGACTCTGTGGTATGATTAGTGGCCATATTCATTGCCTTAGAATACGCGAAATTAATATCTGATTTGGGAATAAATATACTTCAGGTCTGCGAAAAATTATCATTTAAAAATACATCGCGAAGCATCATGTACATAGGAGATACACATTATGTAAAAATGATAATTAGTTTATTTACAGCAACTGAAGATTTTAATACCTTAGAGATGTGTTCAATCCCAGTTAAAACACAATGTTCTTTGTGCCATTGACCAAAGCGATAGTAGATAAACTTTATCATTTCACTTCGTTAAGTTGATTTAACGTCTTCATCTTAGCAGTTTAAGTTTTCTTACATTTTATATAACCTTAGGTGAATTTTAAAAGTTGACGGCGACCAGACCTGGTCTAATCTTGAATTTGACGAGCTTCGGATTGGAAGGTCCAAGGTTCGAGCTTGTGACATGCCACTAAATACACTCTGTACTTTCAGCTGTGTGTGTAAGTTATAAAATGTGACGGGGATTCGAACCCGCGACCCTCAGATTGTTAGTCGGGCGCCCTAACCACCTGGCCATGCCGGGCACTGCTCAACCTTAGTAGCTTTTATCGAAAAATTCAAATGACTTCTTGACTTTGTATTGTCAATGAGGAAAACACAAGTAAATTTCAGACATATGCAATATGGTTACTAGTTTGATAAACTCAAAACGTGGCATGACTTCATCTATAAAACATTGAATAATCAAAGGCACAAACACCATTACTTATTCATTTTATTGTATAGAGAATTAAATTATCTTTTGTGGATCCAACGATTTTATGTCGATGTAATTAGAAACATTCAAAGTTTAAAATCACATGCTTTCAGTTGTTCTCTTCGATATAGGATTTAACTCCATAAGTAAGCACTAAATACCTCATTAGAGAGTCTTGGAATAGCAACATTAAATTTTCCTACGAAAACCTATAACTTTTTAGCGTGCTCTCTAGTTATTCTTTTAGCCATTTGATAAGTATTTGCCTAATCCGTTTAGTAAGGGCATGTCGCCACAACAAATCGGGTTCAATTCTCTAAAATGTCTCATTTAGAATAAAAAGTATTCAAATAATTTTAAGAATAGCATTTTCGAAATGTTCACAATGTTATAGGCTAAGTAAACATTATCTGGGCCATGAAATGCAATGGCTGAAGAAAAAAGCAAAATATCTGTGGCACAATAATATAAAATGATTTCTTAGCAATGAGCAGGAAAGATATGAAATATGACACACGCAAAAACTATCCAAGCTTGAACTTGAATATCATTAAAATGTGAATTTACATAATTGTGAACTTAGACAGCGCTAACTAATACATCGACACATGTGAGACTTCAGGGGAAAATATTAAATTTGAAAAAATAAGAACAACCTTAATTTCAGAAAACATCCATTTAGTTGACAGCAGTAAGCTCAGACTGGTATAATGAAATCAGAACGTTCTGATACGCTAACGTGCTTAAGTGTAATTTCTTGTTCATTTTTACAGTGTTGCTATACTATTCGAAAACTATGATCATATAATATATATATATATATAAAAGTTGGTGCTAAGGAATAAAATATACATACGAAATGTTCTCAATTTATAATTGTTGCACTTTCTGTAAATATATGCAGTATACAAAAACTTTATATATTTATCAAGGAAGCAAAGAAAGTGTGGTAAACAGAATTAATTAAACTCATTTTATATATTCATTTGGGATCGTGGTTGTAAAATAAGATGAGCTTTTTAAATCTTGTAACTGTGTCTTTTGCAGAATAGAGTAGATCCTTATCTGGAGTTGCTAGGCCATGATTGGTCAAATATGTCCTGCCATGACACATATTTTGAAATGTTTAAAAAGAGAAATCTGGTGTTCTCCTATCGAAATGCTGTAGGGGTTAAACTGTATAGCAGGTCAGTGTTCTCCTAACCTAATACTGTAAGGGTTATCCTTTACGAATGGTCAGTGTTTCCCTCTCCTAATACTGTAGGGGTTACCCTGTACGACTAATTACGTTAACAATGTAGTGCGCAAAACACTTTATAGATGGAATTTGTACTTACCTTGGTTGGACAGTAAGTTACGTTGTGTTATATAAGAGTGTATTGGGAATGTATTAGTTGGTCTGTCAGGATAAGACTGTTCTACAACCCTAACAGGCAATCCATGTTTCTTGATTTTTTTATGTATGCATTCATCATTTATAAAAAGTGTATGGTGTTTCCAGAGTGGTGTTCAGTTCTTTTTTGACTCCTTTGAATGCTTTCTCGATAAGTGCATAACTTGTGCGTGTTCTCGTATTCCTTGAACGTTCTGGGTAAAACGGTGGGTACTCGCATTCCCAAAAAACCCGAGTTTATTGCGTGAATGGTTTTAAATGCTGCAATTTCGATCGATTATCTTTAGTTCCCCAAACAGTGTACCTTTTTAAACAGACTCTGGGGAGTGTGAATTCAGGTTCAGAAATATAGTTTTTTGGGTTTTTTTTTGGGGGGGGGTTCTGAAACAGAGTAGTGTGTAGGGCGTCTGTGTCAACTCTCAGAGTTACTTTAACCGAGTCAATTGAATGCAGCATCCTAGGAGTTAAAAAATTCTGAAATTTGGTTTAAAAATCAAGACCGTGCTTTCTGAGTCTAAAAATATTATCAATATATTTCAGTTAGATACAGATTTTTGTTGCTATTGTTTAAGGGCACTTGGTTGAAACATGGGCATATATGAAAACACAAAAGGATAATCTACTCGGTTGCCCATAGCAACTGCATTAAGCTGGCTGCAGAAGATGTTTTTGATGATGGTATTCACACGAAATCACACACGTCGTCTATGTTTTCCACTAGCAGAATAAAGTGCAACGACGTTTAAAGTCAACAATACTGTTTTATTTGTAATCGTATAGCATTCACTTGCGAGTCGATAAAATAAGTCCTGGATATCTTTAGGGTTTAGTGATAAAAGTTGTCCTGTGAGTTTAACGTCATTTTCAACTTGGCTGCTGTAATGGTTACGAATAATTTCATTTAACTACTAATATGTATCTATTACAATAGTTTGTAATTGCAAGGGGAGTGCTAAAATTCAATTTAATATGAATGCTATTTTGATTTGTCTTGACACTAAGAAGAGAAAAAAACATATTTTTTTTCGACAAATAACTTCAAGCTATGTTTCACAGTTTGTGTGTGTTTTATCAACATTAGCTAATATTAAATCTCCGAACACTGCTGTGCAGACCCGTGAGACGATGGCAGGGCCTGACATAAGTGATGTATTAGAATCAATCAATTCTCGCATACCGCACTTGACGTAGATAATTTATAATGGCAAGTTGACACATAAGAAAAGTAACATTCTTCAAATATATATAAAAGCAGGCATATGTAACATATAACAAAAATTATGGTGATTTGGGCAAAGTATTTTTTTTTTCTGGATAGCACAAATATTACGTAAAATTTATTACACTTGTACAAAGGGTTGAACCATAAACTCTACAATACGAAAGTGAAACATAGATATGTATTTGTGAGATTCGAAAGTTTATTCGCGCATTTTTCTCATATGTTTTTTTAAAAGAACAAAGCACACAATGCATATGTATGTACACTTGATTCATAAGCTGTTTGTTTAATCTCATTACAGCTGAATTTATGGCGTAATGATAGTCAGCAAAGACAATATACATTATCCAAGCAAACCAAATTCATATTAAACTTTCCCATATATATTGAAAAATTAAAATATTTTATAAAATAACCTGTATATCGTTAGTGTAAATAGTTGAGTGTGAACAAAACGCACACCACAACAAACTTCGACAAGTCAAAGATTGTAAATCAATTTTCAGCATTATGGCTTGTTTCCCATAATAACCAAAATATACAGTAATAACATATCGATATACAATGCGGAGAATAAAAATATTGCTGCTGTTTAAATTTCCCGCTCTTTTCTGGTTCACACCATTTAACTTCCGGTTTATACTAGGGTTAGAATAAGTGCTTAAGCCCAAATTCGAGAAGTATTTTACAATTGAAATATCTTTTAGGATATTTCTTACTTCTTCATGTAGAATATAGTTTTTCGTAAATGTAAAATTCGATGTTATTATTAAATTTAATGCATGAAATGACCAAATTTCAGACAGTAGAAATCTTGACCACATCTCTACTTTGAAATGGGCTGCTTTGAACAAGAAGTGGCGCAGCTGCTTTGTCATTTCTGCCACATTTCTCGACTCGACTTCTACACCTCCTCACTTCCAATCCAATTCCTCTGTCTTACAAATGTTTTGTTGGAGAATGAACACTACTGAAAATCCTCGCAGATATTTTGATAACTTGTTGCCCGTTTATGGGTGTTTTTCGTGTTTTAAAGAGTAAAAAGACGGAGAAATGCAGTCACTTTAAAATAATTTGCAAAACTTTTAGGGTAAAACATTTAAAATGCATTACAAAAGCTTCAAAAATAAATACCATTATGGAATAAGAGTTTACTTTTATTTGTAGGCTTTCACCAAGGGCAGAGCTGGGTATGTAATTTGCTTTTCAAAAGATCAGTCAAGTTGCACATATACTTATTTTTATACCTTATCTAACGAATTGATCTACACTAATGTTATATACATTGTAATATTAGAAATGGATCACATGATAGAGTGTGTAAAGAAACTGATATAATTGATATTTGGAAATAAAACCGAATCGGGCACTAAAATTGTAATTCTCAATGAATAACTTTAAATACCTCGTTTTTTACTCTCTTAAGTTTGATATATTGTTCATCGCCGCCAGGGTTAGTAGATCAACTAAAACAGTCAGTATATTTAACTCCTAATGTAGTAGACTTCTATTGTTAAATAGGACATCAGCCTTTCTATCAAGAAGATCTAGGTTCGAATCGACAAATACAGCGCTTCTCAGGAGAGAAATGAAGATTACAACCAAAACGTAAGACATGTACAAGTTACTAATTAGCAACTAGTTATGAAAATACCCAAACTGATAACTGTATGGTTTATTAAGCATGACATAGATTGATATCCGATCACTACAACCTTACCGAAATTACGCTTGATATACGCTAATTACATTATCAATAGCAATTTTTGAAACACAACATTCTATATTGTAAGTATCTAAATAAAACTAAAAACGTTATTTAGCTATAAAATTATAAATGATTACCAAAAGAGTCTTTGCTCAATTAATTCATAAGCATTTTATTAACTTTAATTTCTCTTATTTATTATGGAATATTTAATATAAATATCAATTAATAGTTTTATAAAAACGACAGTGCAGTAGAACTTGTAGAATGGTCAACTAATTAGAGAATGACATTTGAATTCAAAAATTAAATTAAATTTATAACACTAAATGCAGAATTGTGTAAAAGCATTCTACAATACAGACGTGAAAAGATTTATCTCATACTTTCGCCACTAACAAAGTCAAAAAATTAACATCGAAATCGAACAATTAAAATTAATTGCATGAAACCGGATACCACTAATAAACGTTTTACGAAATTGAGTAGGCAGTACTTTTCTTCAAGCATTTTTGCTGGGCAGATAAGAGAGTAACGGATCCGCCAAAGTATAAAAAAAATAGAAAAAATAAAAATAAATGATAATGATAACAGACATCTATATAGGATATTTTATGCTAAAATTAAAATAAATATTAACAGAAATAAAAATATATTTATATATATGTATGTACCAGTATGATTATGAATATATTTCATAATTTATTTGTTGTTTCCTACATTTAGTTATTTATTTACCTATTCATTCATTCTTGTATTTATTGATTTATTTCAACATTCGTTTATTTATGTCTGTAACACTCATTTGTTTGTTTGTTTGTTTTTGACATTTCGATGCTTCAAGGCAACAGTATCGTTTCCGCTATTTGTTGAAATTGTATTAAGCCTAGCTTGTAACGTTTCTTTACCGTGGCATGGATTTTTTGGTTCGAATTTCGCGCAAAGCTACACGACGGCTGTCAGCATTAGCCGTTGTTAATTTAGCAGTGAAAGACTAGAGGGAAAGCAGCTAGTCATCACCACCCATCGCCAACTCTTGGGCTTCTCTATAACGTCCCCACGGCTGAAAGGGCAAGCATGTTTGGTGAGACGGGGATTCGAACCCGCGACCCTTAGATGGCGAGTCATGCCATGTTTATAGATTCTATGTTTACAGAATCGTTGTGTTGTTCTACACAGGTTTAGTGAGACATTTTGTAACAAACCCCGTGGAGGAAAAGGTATATACATGTGTATGTGTGTATATGTGTGTACACATCTATATATATAACAGGGGCGTAAGAGCTAGGGAGCCAGTGACACGTGTCTTCCAATAATTTGTGAAAAACAGGCTATATAAACGTATAGTTAAACGTCATCAATTACTGTGTCTGTATTTTAAAGCCAGAGAAATATTATAGATGTTCATTTGTAAAACCAAGCTACTATTGACTGTGTTATGGGTCATGAACAATGTATTTTTTGCAAGAATTGTCTTTTTAACAATTGAAACAAACTACTCAGTTGTTATCTGTAGAATGTAGTCTAATGTTATTTGTGTATTTTAACAAATCCAGATAATGGTATGATTTTAAAATAATCACACACACACACACACACGCACATATATGTGTGTGTGTGTGTGTGTATTCTAAGTAGTTGAACTTATTTGTATATTATAATAATCGTTTAAGTGTATTATTTTTGCCAATAGGTAAAGTAAATAATCCAGGATTGTTATCTTCTTGGTTGAATTTAAATATGGTATTATGAGTATTATCAATGATGCTTTGACAACATAACTGAATAATGTTGTAACGTTATAAAAATGGTCTAAATGTAGATATAGGTAGAATCTTAAACAGGAAACTTAACTATAGCCAAAGAATCTTTGAGTTTTTATTTATGAAAGTTTTATGAATTTAGTCTAAATACTGGGATTTAGAGAGAGAGAGAGAAGATTGAATTAATCCATAGCTTAATACGATGATTGAAGTGAAGATTAGGCCTCTGACAACTAATGTTGTCTGAAATTAGAATAAAGTTGTCTTTGTGTTGTAACTAAACATTGACTGTTTCTTTTCACTACACATTAAAATATATTTCCCTAATACATACTGATAGCTAATAGATGGTTTCATTTATTCTTACATTGTAATATTAGATTTGTTCAAACAACAAATAATTCCCTGAATAAACAACAGAATGACATATTCGAAGGCAGCCTACACGTTAACTTCCACACAACTTATTTAATCGAGTTTGTTGGTCTGGTGAAATTGAAAACAACAGGAGGGACAATATTTTATCACCGTGTATTCTCAGTTTCACTGACTTCCCGTCGAGTAATTGGGTAGAAATCTTTGGATAACTGGAGCTCGCCAGAAAATTTATTAAGTAGCAGAAACCTAACTATCTCTGATCTCAGCTGCGTTTGGTATAAAGAAAAAGACTCGACAAAGGTTGCACGCAGTAAAGGAATAGTTATTTCAAAACACAATCAAATAGCAATAATTTTAAAATATGGTGTAAAGTGTGGCACCTTTACTGGAGAGAGATATGAGTTATAAATTAAGCTATTAAATGTGGGATATTTCATTCCAAAATTAAAATATACGAATATTAACAGAAATAAAAATATATCTATAAATACATTTATTGCTACATTTATTAATATATTTGTAACTGCTCCACACTGAGAAAATATGACATTATACGTTAATAACGAGAAAGTCATTATTTTCAGAGTACAGGCACTTCACATGTGACTGATGGTGACTTTCAATACAATACAAGATATGTTGTATCCCTTTAGTATCACCCGCCTTTTTTCAGCGGGAAAATCACTGTCTATTTTTATACAGTTTATTCGACGTTACATAAATCTTTCCCACGAGAAAGTACACGTGGCACATTTATTGACTGATCTAGCTCCGTGAGCAACATGGATGAAAGGAACTTAATGGATCCCTGCGTTAAGCAAGAACAATCAACATGCACCAAAATTTTCTAAAATTGAATATATTAACTAAGAGATTAGGAAACGTATGGTGTATACCACATCATCATAGCAGAGACTCACTGAAAGCCCAAACTATAATATTCAGACGTACTTTTTAGGAAACCATCTTTAGAAAATTCGTAACACACATTTGAGAACAATACACAATTTGCAGGTCATAAATAAAGAGTGCACTCTCACCCCAAACATGCTCGCCCTTTCAGCCGTGGGGGCGTTATAATGTGACGGTCAATCCC
>NW_013666206.1:174820-189057 GCF_000517525.1 Limulus polyphemus
ATAATATATATTATGTAAAAAGAAGTATCCGTTTTCAAAGAAATCACGATTTGAAATATTTTTTGTTTTCAAAATCTTTGTTACAAGTTATTCCAAAATTGTTATTTAATCCACAAAATGTCATCAATATCTATCTCAAAATTATGCTATATATTTTGGTAATGTGTCACGAAATGCATATTTATTGTAATAAAAGAACGAAATATAAAAGTAAATTAACTTTTATGAGACCTATCTTAAATTTTTAGAAGAGAGATATTCCTCTATTTCTCTTTCTGCAGACGGATTCTTGATAAAAACCCATCTTTTTGGTTGATCTCGAACACAAACATCATTATTGATAGTCCATGAAAAAAACCTCCTTATTAAAATCACTCTTCGATCATTCACGGTGCAGTATCCTTCTATAGAAACAACTATTTGATAATCCACGAAAGAACGACTTTCCTTAGTTGTCAAGAAACGCCATGTTACTAAAACGACTTTCTGATATCCAGGAAAACAATCTCTGTTGCTATTTTTTACGCTAATCAATATTTGATACTTCATGAACAAACGTCCGTAGAAAGCCCTCCAATAAAACTACCTTTGGATCAGCCCGTGGACTTTGTCATCCTATATGAACCAAAAATTTTACAGTTGGGAAAGAAATATCCCGATGTTGAAAACATTCTTAGATCATTCGATAAAAAAAATCCTTATTCAAATGTTCTTTTTGTCATTCAAGAAGAATCTCATTCTTATGGAAACTACTCTTCGATTTTTTTCAAGAATGGCATCCTTCCATTAAAACTGTTATTGTATTGTTCATGAAGAAATACTGTCTTATTGAAACTGGTTGATCATCCATGGGAAACGCCCGTCTATCGAAAGTGTTGTTGGACTATGCCTGGATATTTTCTATAAGTAAACAAATCTTTTTATCTTTCAAAGAAGTTCCTTCATACTGTAATTATATTGTTCTTATGTACGAAAACATTAATTTTTCTAAAACTCTAATGATTGCTTCAGAAGATTTTTTCCTTGTATTTATGTATTGTCCCATAGAAAAACATCTCCGTACCGAAGAATATATTTAATCTTTCAGGAAATGAGTTTTTTGATCATCTACATAGAAAATGCTACTCGTACAAAAAGTTGTTTAATCAAGTAGAGACGAACTCTATATTTTAAATAGAAAAAGCTACATTTCCCGGTCCAAAATACAAATAAAACGATGGTGCCAGTATTGAGCAGTAGGAAGAAAAACTGCTTCAAAACAACAATAAGAGAATTACCCTTTGTTACCCTTACAAAAGATGGAGAGTAAAAAATAAAAAGCCACTAGGTTTTCAGTGTTAAATTATTGGGAAAAAGTTTGGATAAGGTTTTATACTTTGCAGTTGTGCAAAGTTCTGACTGTGTGTGCAAAGTTCTAATGTACGTTACATGAATAACTCATCAAAGTAATTAAATTTGTATCAGATAGCTTCCTGATATATCAACTCAAAGACTCTAAATGAGCTCTCCTATTTAAAATACATTGGAAACTAACTACAATAGCACCACTAATAAGAAATACCACTAAGTCTTATTTGTCCTTTCTTTTTCACCTATTAACTAGCAATTGTAAAATATGTTTGATGAAATGTTTGATAAACAACCTTTTTTTACCAACTTTGTTGGGTAGGAGGTTTATATTTTGTCATGTAATAAGTAAGTAATAATAAAAAAAATATTGAGATTCATAAAGTTATACGAATCATTAAATGAAAATGTGGTTTCAGTGAACGGTGAAGAAATATGTGCAGTTGTTACGATGATTTTCTTATAGTTTTTTACGACATGAATTCATGCGATAAAAAAAATCAACAACATCTTATGTGATTCAATGAGTCTGTCTTATGACCTATTATTTTGTTTTCTTAGCGATTATTTTAGGTGAGATAAAATCATCTGACAGTAACTGTGCCAAATCTAAAAATCATCAGTTACAAATAGGACTGAATAAGATTTTTTTTTGTTGGTTAATTTCGAGGGTTATCTGCGCTAAAGGCAGCTGGTCAACATCACCCACCATCAACTCTTGGGCTGCTCTTCGCGCTTTATCAACGAAGATTGTCTTCACGTTATAACAATCCCCCCCCCCCCTTGCGGCTAATAGAATGGGCACATTCGGTTAGGGATTTAGAACCCGCTACCTATAGATTGTGAGCTAAGTGCCCTGACAACCAGGCCAAAATTGTATAAAATGTTCACTTTTCTTCACAAGTTCCCCTTGCAGGCGATAAAAATATTTAAGATATCATACGGCTGAAGGCTTATTTTAGTAAAACGTAAACTGTTATACAGTGTAGAATATGTAAAGTTAATAGAAGTCTTTACAGGAGATAGAGATTATTTTTGCGTTGGACCAGTGAAACATACAAAACAGTCTATATATCCTGCTTTGTTTTGTGATGCGTAGCTAACAGGAATCCTGGATGTGTGATGGAATGTCATGATGTTGAGTGGATACTTATTTTATGTAATTTGTACAGATACAAAACTTTGCAATGGATTATATATGTATATTATTATATACACACATACATATATATATATATATATATACATATATATACAGCAGCCAAGTAAGTATAAAGGCATTAAGTAAGGTTATAATTTGAGAACATCTCTTTTCATGCTTTTTTTTCGATAAGCTATACCGAGTATTTTTACATACAACTTTTCGAAGTTCTATAAATATTATATCATAGTTTCAGAAGAATGTTGTGCTTACTCATTGGTTGTTTCCCATTTGACAAGACTTATGGTTGAATGAAAGGAGGATCATTCCTTCAGTGATTTTTCTTAAGTATAGTTTTATTAACCCATTCAGCCACGATACCACTTATATATCCACATATACATAATGTGAATTCAATAAGAGGTTGCGTTGTAAGAAACATAAGAGATATTCAATCTCTTTCATCTATTATCACGGTCACTTGCCTCACTGAGAACAGAGAATGCTTCGTTGTTATATTCCTAGCTGCAACATGTTAAAACAAGTTAAAACATTTTAACCCTAGTGAGATTAATGTGCTTCGCGCTTACAAAAATATAATGTTCATGACAAAAGTAAGCTCCATGGTATCGTATTAGCGACTTTATGGAAACAAACAAAACGCTTGTTCATTGTTTTCAAATGCTTTGTTATAATTTTAAAAAATGAAGTTTGAAACCGGAAGTTCCCCCAACCTCAATTCATGCATTGCAGGGAAAATAGATTTTGAATTCTATGACTTGATTTATACAAACACTCTAAAAAGTGGATATATTCACAACAGTATGTTTATATCTCTTGCCTTCAACAGAATAACAAAACTGAAATAACTCTACATAAATAGAATCATCTTAGTAGCTTTGATGAGCCATTTACAAATATATGAGATGCAAGTTTCTCTTCACAATTAAAATATATGTTACAATTGAAACGTTTGAACGCAAACCTCTGTATTCTCTTCCTTTTATACTGCTAACTGTGTATGGCCAATAGTTAGTATGTTAGATTCTCTATGAAATTAAAAAAACGTACTGTGAGATTAGTTTGTTTGTAGTTAAGCACAAAGCTATACAAAGGACTATCTGTGCTCTGCCCACCAGAGGTATCGAAACCCGGTTTTTAGGGTTGTAAGTCCGCAGACATACCGTTGTGCCACTGGGGGTGTAAGATTAGAATAAGAAATATGTTATATACGCATAAACACTAATCTGGAATTTTCATCAGTATTTTAACATTTAACAATTTATCTTAGCCAACTAAATATTGTATGTTACAACAATCAGAGTTCATCGGTTATAGAAGACTTTGTAGACTTATTTTCCTTCATGTAGTATTAAAAGAAATTGATTCCGTGTGTTCAGGAAACAATCGTCAAAGGAAAAAAAACACATTCGTATTGATATTTTTGATATTGATGAGTTTTGTTTTAATTTTGGAAATTGATTATAATTGCATGGATTGCTTACTTAATGCATTTTGTAGGTCAAATGTTAATGATGTAAGGATTTTGTAAGTTAATAATTCTTAACTAATTAGACATCAAATCATGATTTAAATCAAAATTGTTGTTTGGTTGCTTGTTTTAGAGCAAAGCCACATTGAACTATCCGCTCTGTCCACTACGTGAATCTAACCCCAGATTTTAGCGTTATAAGTCCGTAGAGTTACCGTTGTCCCATCAATGAACCTAAGGTATTGGAATTAGGTATGATAGGTATATACTTATTGAACAAAATGCAGATCACATAAATATTTAGCACTCATTGAAGTCCCAGAAGTAAATGCTGAATGAGTCTGAGATATGTTCTCCAGTGGATTAGAGGTAAACGTGAAGGCTTAAAACGCTACAATTCGGAGTTCGATCCCCACGATGGACACACCACAGAGGTCTAATTTTATATCTTTGTTGAAAACATACTTCGTCTCTACGTTCAAAATGTCATAACATAACTAACCAAGTTACTTGAAAACATATAATAAGTAATATAAACTTTCTGTACATAGGATGAATATGAAATTTTAATTGAATTATGAATTCTGGTGGCTGAACATTTCTATATCTAGTGAAGCGTTTCGTATAACAACTGTTACAAGTATGAAATTACATAGTTGGGGGATACACGCAGCTGTGAAGTAACGCGAAGACTAAATGTAACTATAAATTAACAAATTGTAAACTTAAACAACTTAAATAATTCTTTCGTAGGTAAAGAGTTTTGAGATGGCTTTAAAAACCTTATTTTTTCATGCTGCATTATACACCCAAGGATATATTTAAGTTAATCCTACTTTAAAAGAACGATGTTTCAGGTCCCGATCTAATGTTAAAGCTACTCCCACAATTACTGATCGTATTCTATCTAATACTCATGTTTACACACTATTGTTCAATACCGTAATTTTCATTGTAACAAGTTTCTGTGAAGGATGGTGAAGTCAATCATAGACCACACATCTTGATAAATCCTCTGTTGTAGGAGGACTCCGTCTTCCAAGATAACACAAAATTAGAACAAAGACACAAAGTTCCAGTGAAGCTCCAACGAGAAACTGGACATGTATGTGGTCCAATGAATTGCTGAAACTGCACTTTCTCCGGCCATCTTTCTTATGAAAACAGCTGAACAGTTTTGAAGTGTGGCAGCGAGCTAGTGAACATTTGGCTTATAAGCTTTCGTCAAGTTCAAATCCTTGATCATTATCTTGTTTACTTGGATTTATGCGCAACTTCATCTCAGTGGATTTTATGTTGAAATATACTTTTCTTGTAATCACAAGCTTGCTTTACGGATGAGGATATTGCTACGGATTGAATTGTGGTATGATTTCGAAGCCTAATGTTGTTCAAAAGTCTCCACTACATTTAGAATGCTGAAAACTTTCTTCATTGAAATGTTGTTTTTTGTGCTACATCTTTCAACATTCTCATTACAAAGAACATCCTTTATTGGAATAAAATATATGACGTAACTTTCCAATTGGTGTTAATTGATATATTGCTCGAAACTAAAATTAGAAGTGACCATGGTAATAGCCATGTTATCCACTTTGGAATACCATGTTTCTTTTACAATATATATATATATATATAATTCTTTATATCTTTCATGTACACAAGCTACACTGTTATAGGCTTTAAATTCGTTGTGGATTACATTTCTTCTACGTAAATTCAAAATTAAATACAGTTTTATTCAGAGGAGTAATTACACTGCATTCCCATGTTTTTTAACTTTCAAGCTGCACAAAGTATAACTGATTTCTGTAATATTTCAGATTCAATTGTTTTAAAACAATTATTTCTTCAAGAGAAAGTATTTTCATTTATGAAAAAATAAGGGTATTTCTCACTTAATTTCAGTAATATAAACTTTTACTCACGCTTTTTTATTTATAAATATATATATATATATATATATTAAATTACTGTTGTTAACATGTTTTCGATAGAATTGACGGTAGTTTTGTCTATTTATGTATGCAAGTACAACCTCACAAATTATCCGTTTTTTACTATATTTTGCTTCTTTTGCTTTATTTTA
Source organism: Limulus polyphemus (assembly GCF_000517525.1). Lineage (NCBI taxonomy): Eukaryota > Metazoa > Arthropoda > Merostomata > Xiphosura > Limulidae > Limulus > Limulus polyphemus. Next base: position 180,890 of record NW_013666206.1, read on the forward strand.
TTATATAATTATTATACTATTAGCATCTATATATAAAATATCCTACTCAAATAACTGTAGAGCCGGGCGAGGTTTAGTGGTTAGCATGCTAAACTGTGAAGCTGAAGGTTCAAATGTGACTTCCCGTTGCCGGTAAAATTTAACTATTCTTTAGAGCAGCTCAAGAGTTGACGGTTGATAACGACAAACAGTTACTTTCTAGTTTATCAGTTCAAAATTCACAGATAGCTCTTTGTGTAGCCTTGTGCACAACTACAAACAACCAGTTCAAAATTATAGATGATTAGCGCAGGTAGCCTACGTGTAGTTTTACGCGAATATCTGAAACAAACAAACATAATGATAATACTACTAGTGTGGACCAATTTTAGAATTAAAAATATTTCAAAATATAACGCTATTTTCTCTCTGTGGCAAAAGTCTATTTAAAAAAAAACGGTTTAAACAATAACTTCAAACTTTAAACAATAATGTACTAAATAAATGATATTTCTTTATGAAGATAGAAGGCCCTTTGTGTATTAATTGTTCTATATGAAAGTATGTTACATATACATGCACACACACAGTAAATATAAGTGTATACATATATCACAAACTTGCATAACATGTTTATGTGTATAAAATAATAAATTTTAACAACAAACTTGCGTTAACTAGATTAATTTGATGGATCGTTTTCAAAACGAAGTGCAAGTATAGCACGATCGTAACAACCATATTCTTCGCCAGAATTGTTGAACTAATAGTGACATACAAAAGCAACAATGACACTTGTTTACGTCCACCCATTATTAAACAGAAATATAAAAAAATTATATTTTTTTTTTAAGTAACGAATAAAAGCTCGACCTTAAAGCTTAAACCTTAAAGCCTTTTTAATGTAATGTATGCTATTTATGTTAACAAACTGATTAGGTACGCTTCGGATTAAACTATGTAATTTGAGATGTTGGTATAGAGAATGTAATATTGGACCAATTTCTGTTTATTACTTGTATTTTTCGAAAGAAATAAGTTGCTTCCAAAATTCGGAGTAAACGAACATTGTTCGGTTTAATATCGATTTCCTTTTCACTTTGCTCTAAGAATCCTTGTTGACGTGAAGAGATTTTAGCTTTAAGCAGCATTCAAGGTCATTTTTTAAAGCTTTCTCTTGCCAGCAAAGCTCGCCTTATCATAGGAGCACTTTTGCTAAAGTACTAGTTCAGTGGTGTAGCTTAGTAATACGATAGATAAACGTTTCGAAAAGGACCTTCAATGGACATGTGAAAAGGGTCAAATACTATATGGATAATTACCATATTATATTATTTCCCTTCTTATGTTGTTACGTATTGGAATTTCAAATGGTCTGTAACCGAATTAAATCATAATTTAAATTTAGTAATTAAATTATATTTTGGATTTAGTAGTTAAGTAAAAGCCGATATATAGCCAGTTTATGATATTTGCCAACAAGATTGATACACACGGTTTTCTTTTATATACACATACGTTTTAATATACACACAACAATACAATTTACAACAACAGTTATTACAAATAGTTATTGCAAACAATGATTTATAAACTAAAGTTTCACAAACTTACAAACAGTATAAAGTCTTCCTTTTAGTCTGGAGCTTCTTCCATATCTTATCGAGGGTTCATGATGAGCGAGTTAATTACGAGTTGATGTAGGTACGATTCGTTTAACAGGGAGCTAGCTAGCCCTGTAGTCTTCACTGTTCATACACCTATTAGAGATTGAGTTTCCACCGATGACGTTAGACAATGTTTTCGTAAAAATATTAATGTCCGATGTGAATCCACTGAGGTTAAATGATTTGTAATGTTCGAACTTTGTAAACGCTCCTGGTCAAATATCTGAAGTTTTGCGATTGATAAGGGTTATAACAATCAGTTAAAACTTCCGAAGTTTATAGCACACTGACTATAGCAAACTAATAATAGATACTCCCTTTCGGCGCGTCGCGTTGGTTATATTTATAGGCGTGTCGAGGCTTTCTAGAATTTTCAGTTTTACGTAACAATACTGACGCTAACACAATACATACGTAACATTATAAGCTATGCATGTTTTTAAATATAAAATTAATCTAAACAACGTTGATATTATCACGCTAATGTAATTATAACAAATGACTTTTTATTACAGGTAATTAATGACACACAGATTTACGAACATGTTTTGTATCTTACTGATAGCATATTACTTTCTTATTTCGCTTCTCATGGTCTTCAATTTTTTGTTGCACTCCTGTGTTTTATATTCCTTTTCAAACCCATGCCGAATTGGTCATTTTCTTTCTGACCTTGCACCAATTTCTCGTATATCGGATTATAACGTTTCATAACTGTGGGGGTCTTCTAGTGTCCATACCAACTGAACTTAGAAAGGCAGCCACTCACTCCAATAATGTGCTAAGAGAACAGAAAGACTGACCAATGGCTGGCCGCCTTCTCACACTCTCTTAACTTCAACCGATGTTACATTACACCTAACTTTATAATAGTGGTAACTGGTTAACAATTTAATAGTCAAACGGAACTGGTCATTCATGAAATTCGATCTTAAGTATATTTCAGAAAACTTTAAATGTCTTTGCTAACTTTAGTAAGAGGTTCAAGTATGCAAAACAACCGTCTCCACAGAACACATTCTGGCTGCTTTCAAACCATGAAGAGAAATGATCGTCGAGTGCACTGAAGAATAGCATACATTGTGAAATTCATAATAAATACGACTAATCACCTTAAAATATTATTTTTATTCTTAACGTCTCACTATAAATATCTTTATAATCATACCAATATAATCTATAATTGGAAAAGACGCAGCGAACAGAATAATGTATTAAATTTCACAAATGGAGGTAACAAAATTGAAATAATATATAATATAACAACAACCACATCTTGTTCCTCGTGGAAGCGACACCGATGTCGATTTTTGAATATATATTCAGTTTTACCTATTTACAAATTTGCTAACGCTAAATTCTAATTATACGTTCATGACACAAGTTCAAAGAGACCATCCACGATTACAATTTAGTATGGGACTCAATATTGTAATGTTTTTAAGATATAAAAATCGTAACTTCATTATATAATGCTAAATCATTGGTATATATGTAATGCTCAGCGATAGCACTGTCATCGTTATTCCGTTATTTAATACATCTAATGTACATTATAATTCTGTTATGAAGTTCCCGGCCAGTCTCTTCAACATAAAACTAATTACACTCTTCGTATGTGGTTATGCAACTAAGAAATTTTTTATGGTGTATACGCCTGTCACAACCTGGCGACCCACATAACAACTGTTGTTGTATCAAATGGCTTATATGAATAGTGTACCAATGACTTCTCTGTTTGTTGTATCCAAGCCAACTTGAAAAGCTCTGGATTAAACTAAACGCGTCGTTGACAATGAATATGGCAAATATAGTGAGGTTGAAATGCTACTAATATACACTAATGTAATTCTTGAAAATCCTTAAGGGACTAGATCAGGAATGTTGTGCTTAAGATGTAATAAGCCTAATACTAATGTCTTATGACAAGTATAATTGAAAACACTCTTCGCCGGTTGGTAAAAAGCTTACACACTATAACAATTGTTGTTCTATCAAATGGCTTATATAAATAGTGTTCCTACCATTGCTGTTTTTGTTGTATACCAGCTAGCCTACCTGATGAGCTCTGGATTGAGCGAAACGGATATAACAAATATAATGTAAAAATATTATTAATATACACTCTTCTAATTCTTGAAAATTCCTAAGGGACTAGATAAGGAATGCAGTGTTTAAAAATGTAATAAGCCTAATACAAGTATAATTGTAACCACATTATCAATGTTGCCATGAAATTTAAATATATCTGTCATTGCTATAATATGTAGAGAATTTCTAATATTAAGATATGATAATTTGTTTTCATCAACTTAGAATGGTACAGAGAGAAATTCGGGATTTATCAAAATGAAGAATTCCAAAATTAAGCAGTTTTAATTGATAAGAAATTAATATTTGGTATTTTGTAACCCATGTATTATTACTTTTTTCTCACATTTGTTCAACCTATTACTAACTGGGCTTCTATTTAATGTGTCATTTCTTCCCAACTGTTTGAAACTACTACTAAAAAAATCTTAGAAATAACAGATTCAATGATAAATTTGTTTTGTTGTAGCTAGTCTTCGAAGTAATGACTAAACAAAACAAGATAAGAAATCCAAGCACCTTTTTTTTTATGGAATAAAAGCCTATCTAATGAATTCTACTATGTTAAAATTTTATGCCCACGTGTTACTGACTTGGCAGGTTGGAAGGAATGTTTATTTTCTTCAGCTGGTGGCATCTGTTTCCCACATTGCTAATTCCGTTATAATCTATTTGCATTGTATTTGTACAAAGCACTCTTTATGAAGTATTTTGTCAAACATTTAGTTTAAATATGTGACAAATACATACGCTTACTACATAATGGTAAGTCAGTACCGTAACCTGTCTCTTAATTCTCAAGTATAATATCTAAAACTCAACGATCGACTGATTTTCCCGACTTCTCTTGTCGATCTTGTCTTTAAAATCTTGCATTGTTTCTGAATTCTCTAGACATCAACCAAGTTCTTTTGGTCTCTAGTTTTCAAATTTGTAGTTTACCGTAAAGGTTGTTTTTGAAAATAGTCAACCAAATGCGGCCAGCAACAGCTATTCAGTCAGAGACGTATGTATGAAACAGACAATCTGATAAATATTCAGATAAATGAACAAATTAAACAATAAATGGAGACATAGATTCATGAAAACAGACAATCTGATAAATATTCAGATAAATGAACAAATTAAACAATAAATGGAGACATAGATTCATGAAAACAGACATATTATCAATAGTACTACATTGATAACTTTAGTTCAAACACATTCGGATACATGGTCCATAAATAGTGATAGTTAAACATTAATAGATTAGCTTGCACCAATGGCTAGTTTGACGAAATGTGTAGTTGAGATTTCGTGATTCGCGTCTCGTTAACCCCAATAAAAAAAAAAAAACGCGTTCCGCATTTTGGCCGAGGGTGCATTATAAGAGTAACGGAAAAATCCCACTTTTCGGGCTGACAAAAGTAACCCAAGAGTTGGCAGTCAGTGATGTTGACTAGCTCCCTTCTTTATAGTCTTCAAAACTAGAGAAATTAACCCTCATGTAGCTTTTAGTGAAATGTAACAAAACAAACAAACAAGTTTATACTAAAATGTTTTCATTGGTTTTACACATCCACACAAAACAATCTATGGTTAAAAGGTGACTTACTAGCAGGAGCTATGCGATTAGTTTGTAGAGCGCTCGCTTGGAGAGGTTTGTTTGTTTTTTGTTGCTTTTTTTAATTTCTAGTCTTACACTGCTAATTAGGGACGGCTAGCGCAGATAGCCCTCGTGTAGCTTTGCGCGATGGAAGGCAGCTAGTCATCACCACCCACAGCCAACTCTTGGCGTACCCTTTTACCAACGAATAGTGGGATTGACCGTCACATTATAACGCCCCCAACGGCTGAAAGGGGCGAGCATATTTGATGTGACGGTGATTCGAACCCGCGACCCGCAGATTGCGAGTCGAGCGCCCTAACCACCTGGGCCTCTCATCCAAATGAGTAACAACCAAAATATATTTATTTACAAGAACTGACATCTGGTGGCCGGAATTTTATCTCCCTCTTAAAAAACTGTCGAAGCTTGCTCCAATTTATTCTACTGGAATAACAACGAGAGGAAAATTTCTTCCAGATTATTCGATCAATAAAGAAGATGCGAAACACACGAAAACACTTCAAAGCGGAAGTAATTTATACAAAAAAGACAATAAACTTTACCAGTTTTTTTAAACTAGAAGAAAAGCCGTATCACTATCTACAAAATAAAAGATATTATAATTCTGTCGAAACATCCATTAACTAAAAGCCTAAAAACGAAATATGAGATGTTTTTTTTTCTAGCAGTAAGATAAATCTGTGCTCCGAAATACCGGGAAAAATTAGTTGTCCATTTAGTATCTCGTGGTCTTCTCTGTGACGTATTTGACTTGAATGTTCTCCATATAGAATAAAGAATACACAAATGTCTACGTTTTCCAGTTCTTAAGAAAGTTAATACTTTTAAAAGCTTGTCAGCCCCCTGATGGTAGTAATGAAATCTATTCAAAACACACTAAAAAGTTCTTGACAGACACATACAACAATAGAAACACACGTTTCTTTCGTGATCTGCTAAGATTTAAACCATGATAGAAAGTGCTCCGAGGTTATAAATAACACATAAAAGCTGAAACTTTCATTTGACATGCGCAAAGCTTAAAAAAACAGTATTTGTGTGATAAGATCTTATCGAAAGCCTCAACTTTCCTTTAAGAGACATAAAAATGTTTTTTTTTATTTGTTTGGAACAAGATCTATATTGAGAGAATAAACTTTCTTTTGATATACCTATAAATAGAGAAAAAGTATTATTATTCGTTGTCTTTAACATCTTTTTTTTTTTAAAAAGAATGAGGGCGCTTTTTTTGTGGTATAAGTAGGAAAATTTCCATGTCTTTCATTTTAAAATTTTAGGTTTTAAACGTGATTGTTCCTATTTACAAATGTACGAACGCAATACTAAATATGATGTATGTTCGTAAAATATGAGCTTGTAGGGCAAGAATTCTGTCATACTGTACAACAAAAGTAATTCAAAAACAAACAAAAAAAACACACTCACATAAAGAAAACATTAAATTTAACAACGGCATTTTTGACCAGCTGTTCTTCGTTTGATACGAACGTGCGTTTTTAAAGTAATTCTTTTGGGTTTCAGTGTGAATTCTTAAACAACAGCAGTTCTAAGAAGTAATGTGTCAGTGTGAATTCTAAAACAACAACAATCCTAAGAAGTTTGTGAATGTGAATTCTTTAGTTAAACAACAACAACCCTAAGAAGTTTGTGAATGTGAATTCTTTAGTTAAACAACAACAACAATCCTAAGAAGTTTGTGAATGTGAATTCTTTAGTTAAACAACAACAACAATCCTAAGAAGTTTGTGAATGTGAATTCTTTAGTTAAACAACAACAACAATCCTAAGAAGTTTGTGAATATGAATTCTTTAGTTAAACAACAACAATCCTAAGAAGTTTGTGAATGTGAATTCTTTAGTTAAACAACAACAACAATCCTAAGAAGTTTGTGAATGTGAATTCTTTAGTTAAACAACAACAATCTTAAGTTTGTGAATGTGAATTCTTTAGTTAAATAAGAGCAATCCTAATAAGTTTGTGAATATGAATTCTTTAATTAAACAACAACAATCCTAAGAAGTTTGTAAATGTGATATCTTTAGTTAAACAACAACAATCCTAAGGACAGTTTCTGTGTAAAATCTTTAGTTAAATAAGAGTAATCCTAAGATGAGTGTCAGCGTGAATTGTTCGGAGAAACAAGAAAACAGTTGACTTACAACTTTCATGTAGGCAATAATGGAATTTCCGTGGTTCCAAAAGACATTGTCGTCACATGACAGACGCTGGACATCGATGGTTTGTGTTCTATCCAGGTCGTGAAGTGCTCGAACAAACAAGCCGAGGGCGTCGTAGATTAGCGCAGTATCGGTCTGGAAAGTTAATGAGATACTGAATTGTTTCTACTTAATGAAATCATGAAACATTAAAAAAAATATTCTGGAAATGTCGAATCAGAGATTAATGAATTAATATAGTTATATTACACTTCACTGTTCATATTTTATATCTATTTTCCCAAAAGGAGGCCGAAGACCGTCTAGAAGAGTCGCTTGTTTTAAACCACTCGCACCACTATACAGTAGTGTGTTGTCTGTCAGTCAGTCAGTAGGAAACAAAATGACGTCGCATAAGGGGACGCTTAACCTTGGAATTTGTACTGTCGTGACGTCAGTGAAACGTGTGCATGCCACGAATCACGAGAAGAATTATGCAATCTGTAGGCTACAACACAGCATGACATATGAACTTCAAAAGCAAGAAGGGGTCACTTGTTTTAAACCACTCGCACCACTATACAGTAGTGTGTTGTCTGTCAGTCAGTCAGAAGAAAACAAAATGACGTCGCATAAAGGACGCTTAACCTTGGAATTTGTAC
>NW_013666206.1:189882-195694 GCF_000517525.1 Limulus polyphemus
GCAACCCTCAGATTACGAGTCGAGTGCCTTAACCACCGGGCCCCGCTTGAAGAGGTACCTCGTTCGTTGCAGAGAGATGCAAAAGTTGGAGCACCTGAAACCGAAGGTACTCCTTATCAAAACTCTGCCTCATAGCCCTGCCTTAAATTTAGGGGTATACCTCATTGGTTTTACTTTATTAATAAGTAAAACTAAGTCACGAGTTTGAACATCCCACCATAAAAATGGAACATAGTTATCTATGTAATCCAAGTACTGTACTTAACTGTATTCATATTTTTCTTCTGCATTCGCAATTGATAAAGGTTAGACTTTGAGCAAACGTGAACAATTTTTGTTTATATTTTTTTCTTGGGACATGTTGTCTTTACCCCTGGATTTGATAGGAAATAGGTTATAAGTTCTATGAAAAATGAACTGACATGCTTCTGAAAATTTTTGAATTGTTGAATGCTAATGTAACTTAATCAGACTCCGTAAACTGGTTAATCCACGTAGAGGTTCTTCATATGTTCCTGTTTTGGTATTAGAAATGTATCAAAACCTTGTATTTTGTATCCTGAATAAGTTTGAATTCACAAATCATAACATGCGTCTTTGTACGTTTTTCTGTAATTATTTACAAAATATATTTCTGGTAACTAATTATTTCTATCCTAAAAGTGTAGGGATTATTTCTCATAAGGTAAATATATATATATGATAAATACGTTGAAATTTGTTCAAATATTTACCGTCTGTAGTCAAAATAGCTTGGCACAGTTTTAATGATATATTATTCTTAATAACATTCATTTTGTAGTAATTATATTATTAATGTCCATAAAAGCAATATCTTTATCTCCTGGGTAGATTTGCTTCAAACCATTGAAATATTGAGTTTCACGCGTACTTTACGTTTTAAATTATCTTCAGTTTTAAAACTTATTATTGTAATTATAGCATAGGAGTAATTTATGAAATTATGATTAATTGAAACAAAATGAAGACCTCACTAGATATCTTTAATAAACAAGACTGAAACACATGTACACTTTCATGTATACATCTTAACACATAGAACAACATGTCTAATTTACTCTATACCTAATGCAGACAAACTGCAAAGGTATAGTTCCAAACGTAGAAAGATGTGATAAAAGCACTCCAAAGGTGTTGGGATATCCCATCTAAAAAGTATTTATCGAAAGCTTGTGAACATTAGCAGATATACACAACAAATACTGCAAGAGCCTAAACTCACAATGTCTCGTGTCCAGTTATCAGTTGTTGGCATTACAGTGACTCACTTATGTCTATTGATGATATATTTATTATATTTATTTGTTAACTGCAAGATCGGGAGAAAATGAACATTAGTATCGTCAGTCAGGACATAAGCAAATACTACAGGGTGATTTCCACAATTAGTGTATTTTTAGATACCTTCGTTCCAGCATTATATTGTAACGTTTGACATTCATTGAAGAAGCATATTTCTACTTTTGATATGTTTCTATTAATAGTAATATAGATATGTACAAATACATTTAATAAAAACACGTGAATTTAATATTCTAATGCCTGGTTTACCTACCTCTTCTAATAGTTAGGTCCCAAATGGTTCCATTAAGTGTGTAATAGTCTCACGATTTTCAATATGTGCAATACTTTCTGTTGAAATTTGTTTTCTAAATAATACCTTTTTAGAATATAGATTTCTTACATTTAATAAATTTAGATAATCATAGTTTGCAAATAATTATAAATTATTTTTAATAGATAGACAAATTTGCTAAACACTTTTTCTCGTGCTTTTTATTAAATAAGCATCTGTGTCAGTAGAGTAAAATGTTTATCTGAAAGAATATTAGTACGATTACGTTTTTTTTACTTGTAACTGAGTGTATACGATAGTACTTACTCTGACATTGTGATTTATCAGTTTCGTCAGAGTACTATTACTTTGGAGACTGATTGGATGATACTGCATAAAATCGATCTATTTTTGTGGGAAACATAATTATAGTTGCTTTTCATTGCAATTCTTTATGTACTCTAGCGTTACCAGGTGAGGAAAGATTAGCTTCAGGTACTTGTGTTAGCGTAAGTTTAGCATCGCAGCCGTAATTAATATATCATCATAAAATTACTAATAATTAGTAACTTTTATATTTGTCATTTCAAGCAGTTTCATATTTGAAACAATAACAGTGAATTCTGTCCTTACTTTGATATATATTTATTTTATTACCATGAGTCCGAATTCATGAGTTGCAGCAACAATCCTAAAAATGAATTTGAAACCCAATCTATCTATCACTCGATTCACTAGTTGTCAATGAGTTATACCATTTTTCGGAGAATTCCACCCCTTATATTTGTTTTTAAAAATGGTAGTGTCAGTGATACGTGTTCGAACCCTATATAAATATAAGTTTACTGTCGCGAGTAAAAGACAACTCAAAATACTATATATATATAATTAAACAATTTTGATATTGCTGCAAATATTAACGAATGCCATAAATAACGAATAACTAATCAAACTAACCGATAAGTAAAACACTATGCTCTTTCTTTTTAAGGTCTGGACACGTATGAGATTCCTCCAGACAGTCTATAGTAAACACATAGAATTGTATTTCAGGACTTTTTCTGACTTAATAAATAACATTCTTTGTTGAGGTTTGACTTTCACACGCGTTGTTTGGGCACAAAATGTCTGATACAGTATATCATGGTAATATGATACCTAAAACCCATTAAGATCTTCATTTATTTTTTCAATATTAGTTTCAAGTAGTTTTGATTATTGTGTAATCATTTTCTTATCTTTGATAGCAGTTTGCAGAACAAAATATCTTAGCCCTTGTTGTCTGATGGAAAAGTTTTGTTTTTGTTTTTTGCTGCTCCGATGCCCTCTACAGGATATGTACTAGTCCCTGTTTTATTCAGTGCAACCGAAGTATTAACTTACGTATAGGATACATCCCATACATAATGTTTGTACATTAATAATTATAAGTACCATTCTTAGTTGGCTGAAATTCCCTAAAGATAGTTTTGTGCTATAGTTAAAGTTAGTCCGAACCCAAATACTAATATTAATCGCACTTGCATTTCCTTTGCGTTGTATTTTAATTATTTTATGACCGACTACTTTTACATTGGCAACATAGAAAAGTTGATAACTGCGTGGTAGTATAATGCGTTTTTCGTTCATTTTCAACTTTGCATCTATTTCGTGTTGGAGTTAACCATGTCTGCTATTTATCATGGATAAAAGCTATTGACAAAAACGCATATAACTTGACGCCTCAAGCACAAGACACGTGTAAAAAATTTAGTTAGGTTTCTATCATGCCTTACAACTTGGTAAAAAAATGTCCAGAAAAAGTAATACGTTTTCATATCATAAATAGTTTTCTTTCTTGGAGACCATTCAGTAGTGATGTTGAAATGTTTCTAATATATAAACAATGATACGCTAGAACAAGTCTTAAGACGACTTTTTATTTACTGAGAATAAAAACAATTATTTGTCATAAAAACCAATGTTATGCAAGTCAGGTACATTTTGCTAATTTTCCAATGGATGGTATATGTATAACAAAAAGATATAAACTAAATACTTTAAACTGAAATATGAATTATTAAATTGCTTAAAATTCGATAAAAGTAAGTGCTCTTCAAAGGTTATATTTCGTATTCTTGCTTCATCTTTCTGGAAAACTTCAAATTACATCTTGTAAATGGATTGACCTTTATTTTCGTTACTAGTCTTTGTAAAGTTTCTCATTTCTTTTACCACTTCATTTAAATGGAAATCGATAGGACGTAATGGAACATATCAACCATTTTGTAATTAATTTTTGTATGTTTTCTTACTATTTCTTACTGTATATCTTTTTTATTGTTATGATATTGCTTAGTTTGTTTTGTTTTAGCTAAAAACTACATAATAGGGAACCTAAACCCGGATATTAACATTTTAAGTCTTTAAACTTACCGCTGACCGAAGGGGCTGTGATATTGTAACACGTGTTATATTACTGCAATTCCATGACTTGCTTAGGCTTGAATTTAAAGTTTTGTGTGTCAAATACTGTATTAAAATAATTAGATTTCACGAATTTATTGATTTTACATTTGAGTTGTTCAATACATTATTCCTAGTACCAGATGATTGTTAAATTATTCATTAATTTAAGCAAACACATCTTTATCACATGTTTCTCTCTGTGTGTGCAAGTATATACACGTATATACACATATTCATTGATCAGAGGTAAATTTGTGTTAACTTGATTTGCTCTTATGTTGCATTATTTCGTCTGCTTGATAAATTTAATTATAAAACTACTTTCAATTAACCAGCTTCATTTTATAAGCCAATATTTTATCAGCAGAGTTGGATGCCTTCTATAAAAGTAAAGATACACATAACTAGGAAGAACATCTGACAGACGGGTTTCGTGTTAAGAATTAAGCCACTTCCCAAAGTGGCTCGGCGGTGAATTAGAGGGTAAATAACACTAAATATCGGGGTTCGATACATGGAAAATCCACATGTTTAGAATCTCGCGTAAATGGTTTGGCATTAGAAAAAAATAAGCAATTCAGAATTCCACATAAACGCTATGTCTACTGCTGTAAAATCTAGCACTCAGTAACCCACGTCAATAGTATGTTACTAGAGATTCCAGGTATCCGCACTCAATCGGTTATGGTCTTCACTCTTTAGCCATTCAATGTTTTAAGCAGACACACGAATAGAATCATACTTGCAAAGACCAAGAACATGGAAAAAATTAATAAGTTTTACCCACATTTTGTTTAACCATGTGGCATATTGTCCACTTCTGTATTAAATTAGGTTAGTAAGTCTTCACAAAGCTTGTTCAAAAATTAAAAAAGTAACAAATAGTTTTTAAAGTTATGAAAGTAAAATAAAACCTGATTAATGATTCAAACAAAACCAAGTTTAGAAATCACCAGTTTTAAACTCTTTTTTTTATTTTATTCACCTCATTAAATTCTAAATCATAACATAAACGTAAAAACCATTTTTTTTCTGCAATTCAAAAAATATGCCAAGTAGATGATTTTTTGAATTTCCTGGCAAATAGTTTGGATACTAGACATATATAACGCTTCTTATACGCGCCGCCCCTCCACCCGTTAGCTAAGTAGTAAGCCCGTGGGCTTATAACGCTAATTATTGTGCTTCGAAACATGCAGTAGGTAAAACAAATATAGCTCATTGTTTAGCTTTGTGCTTAACAATAATGTCCCTTAAAGTTCTTGTTGGGGCCAAAATAACCGCTGTGAACTTTAAAAACATAAGCTATTTAACATATATTTTTGATAATTTTTTATTGGATTTGAATCCTAAATTTCATGAACAGCAGGCGAGTGTTCTACAATCAAAGATTCAAAGCTAACCCCTTAGCATTTACTATTAATATAGCAACTCTTAGAAACAAGGCCTGTCTTAGAATCACGTTTGGCGTTAATATGGTAATTTTTTTCAGTACATTTCCTGGGATTTGTCCCAAGACATTTCACACTAAACCCTCTAGCGCTTGCAACTCACCTTTTAACAGCTAAACTAATTTTTGAATTTTTTTTTAATATAACATTTTAGTTGTTATATATATATATTAATTCATACAATTTTATTATTTGAACATGATTTATGTTGCATATTAGTATAAAATAATATGGAAAGTTATCATTTTAAAAGTGTTTAGAAGTTATGATTTTTTTCAAGGATTTTTTATGTGAAGAATATCAAATTCTTCACGACCTTTACGCGGCCCGGCATGGC
>NW_013666206.1:196694-227079 GCF_000517525.1 Limulus polyphemus
ATTCCAAAACAAACAAACAAACAATCACGACCTTTACGTGGGTGAGTAAAGCTTTTGCTTACGGAAAAGATGTTAAGCATATCGAAAGATTTCATTCCTTTGAGGATTGTGGCACAACTAACACATCCAAACAAGTTCATAAAATATCAGAAAAAAAACTGAACTTAATGGGATTACACATTTTCACTGTGTCAATTGTAAAAAGTATTATTTTAATATGAATAATTTTTAATGCATATTAACAATATATAACATATTTTTAAAAATATGTGCTATATAAGACAGTTTTGTTTTTTTCTAGAGAATAACCAATTTTGGCATCAACACAAGGAAATATTCTTACAAACTTTAATGAGACCATCAATAATATGCGTGGAAAGATATTCGTAAATTATAACTATCATATGGCTGGGTGTGGCCCAATAGTTAGTTGCCGAACTGTGGAATCGAGGCTCCATAGTTTGTGCCACATTATTGCCAAATCGCATTCTGCGCTATTAGGCTATGGGTGTGTTATAAAAGTGACAAACAAATCCAACTATTCGATAGAGTAGCCCTTGAGTTAGCAGTGGGTTGTGTTGACTGATTTCTTTCTACTTTCCTTCTACTCTATCACTTCAAAATTAGCGACCTCTAGCGCAAATAGCCCTTGAGTAGCTTTGCGCGAAATTCAACAAGAAACATGTATATTATAAAATTCAAAGAAAATGAAGCAGGTGGTCAAACTAGTGTTTTGTAAATGCTTTCCATCATTCTTCGAAAATATAATATAAAATAACATATTCTGTGAACAGATATTGACACTTGTGCGGCTTACCCGAACACTTAAAATAATATTTTAGTTAATAGATAACTACATTAAAATTGTGCGTTCGCTGATGTACTTTGACTGTTTATATATTTTTTCTGTACTTTTAAACAGAAGATACTGAGTACTGTCACTTATTGATATTTTATGTATTATTTTGTAATAGAATTTATTTCAAGATAAGCCCCCAGTGGCACAGCGGTATGTCTGCGGAGTTACAACGCTAGAAACCGGATTTCGATACACGTGGTGGGCAGAGCACAGATAGCCCTTGTGTAGCTTTGTGCATAATTAAAAACAAACAAACAATTTCAAGATAAAATTAAAATAAAGACAGCATGAGCGTGCACCAAATACGAAATGACGTGGACATTTTTTTTACACAACACAGTACATTCTCTGCCTCTGGGACAGATCCTAGGTGGAGTTAGAACATGTTTTTCTTCACGTGTTTGTGCGTGGAAATTTTCATCAGTGATTTTGCAACAATTGTAATTATTTCTGCCGCTGAAAGCACTGTACTTTTCTACCTGGAGATTAATGATAACAACATTAATTCCCCCGAAACCATTCTAAGTGGTCTACCAGTGACGGATTTTAAGTCGGGGGTTGTTTTTAGCATACCTGAAGAGGCGAGCGACACAGGTGCAAAAGGTGTGGGTAAAAGCGTTTCAGGGTCTGGAGAAGCACTCTAACGTCAACCTTGGAGTTGAAAACACCAACGCATTAAAAAACAACAACATAAAATACGACAGGAAACAACAACTTTTGATTGATTTAAGTTCTGAAAGTATTCAAAAAATTAGAAAAAGTATGCGTAACCTACTTCCATGCTCAACTAATTACAGCACTCTGCTATAAATCCAAATATCTAAATTTTACTTTAAAGAGTAAAACGCTGATTTTAGAAATGAATAACACACACACACACACACACACACACATATATATATATATATATAAAGAGAGAGTTGCAATTTTATAGTGATTTTAGCCTTTATTGCTATAAAATCATGCAACTCAATGAATTCTCCATGAAGTTCGAACCCCATCTAAGTCTGTCAATGCATACGAAAGTGTTTTTACAAGAAGCGCTGTCCATAACGGTACGAAACACTTATAAAAATAACAATATCTTCATGATCTTGTGATTTTATTAAAAATAGGTTTTAGTCCGTGCATTCCTGTGATTCACTTGGTGTGAAGATACCATTCGTTCTAGGTCGCAGTAACGTCGTTAAATTATTGTAGACGGAGCCTTGTTTTTAATATGGAAGACCGTTTTTTACACGAAGAGTTAGGAGTTACGCTAAAAATCGCCGACTTCTTATTAAATCCAGATAAATCTATAAAGCTTTATCATTGTTACTGCCATGATTGAACCATTAAGAATGTCGTAAACACTTCTGATCTGATCTTCAAAATCACTACCTTGTCGGGAAGTTATTATTAGTATTAGGACACTTTAAGAGTATAAGAAAATTAAATTGTCGCTTTTCTCGTATCTTGTTTAAAAATGTAACACGATAATAAAGAGATTCAAGAATAATGTACTAAATCTTTTAATCTAATAAAATCACAAACTTCATGGTTATGTATATAATAATGTAAAGTGCTGAAGATTAAATATAACAATGTACAGTTTGGGCTTGATCTCGTACCGACGAACCACAGAAAACACTACTAAATATTAAAATTATAAATATGATGGCAGCCAAAAGCCTATCTAGTTGACTAGTTCCGGTATTGAACAAAAGGCTTCTTGTATGGTGACTTGTGAGAAGCAGAAAACAGATCTAAAATGCCATTTTTATACACAGCTGATATGAAATACACAATGGATTAATTTAAAAAAAGGTTTTTATGACGAGTATTAGGCCTACCGATTTTATTGTTTCAACTTTTGTTTGTCGTTTAACATATATTATTTAATTATATGTTCAGTAGCTTTTGCTGTACATAATGTATCGTTGACAATTACGTTGCTGAATATTTAATTAATATGCAATTTAATTCTTCCAAAATTTCGAAATAGTTCGAAAGATTTGTTTGTTTGTTTGCTGGTAAGCACAAAACTACGCAAAAGGTTATCTGTACTGTGCCCATCACTAGTATTGAAGCCCGGTTCTTAGCGGTGTGAGCTCTCAGATTTTTCGTTGAACCACTGAAAGAAACAGATGTTTTTTCAACTTTAATCTTTTTCCCATGAAGCACTCCAAAAGTCAATCTAACCTACTTCTATATTCTTAATAATTTATTTGAACAAAAAGTATTGTATTATCAGACTAGAGCAGGGTGTGTATCCGAGAAAGACAAGAGGGAATGCTCAATAGCGGCGGCACTTGCAATTATTTTAGGCAATATTAAAATAAATTAATCTATGAGACCTTTGTTCCCCTTTTTATTAGCTATATCTTTGTGCGCCAACAATTCCAAGCTTGAGGCGCGCATATACCCGATTCGATATTATTACGTATCAGGATCTCTACCAGTCTACCCTCAAATCAAAATTCTTTTAGGCAGGGTTAGAGTAAATTAATCTATGAGACATTTGGTGTAATCAAATATATCAATCAAAATGGTTTGACCTCCTGAGTAGAAAACTGTAATTAGATCTCAAATCGGTCAAGAGATGACGAAGCTATGAGCTAAAAGTTTGTACTTGAAAAAACAACAACTCGGAGCTGTTCTGTGAGCCGCTCGTTCGCGGCTAAAAACATACAAATCAAAACAAAATGTTACTCCTAAGCAAACGATAAGAAGAAATAAAGCGATATGTCATTATTAAGTATTTTCATTTCGCCTAGTAATAATTTAATCCAAGCACTCTGATGTAGTTGTAAACCTAGGTAGTTTACTTTGAGCTTTTTTTTACAACGTGATACTCATTCACAAAGATGTGTGTAAAACTAAAAAACAAGACAATATGCAGTCAGTAAGCATTACTGTTAACGTTATTTTCTAGATAAGATAGATTTTCTTTCATGTTACGTGATCATGAGTTTTTTAGACTGATATATTTTCTCGATTTAACTGAGTTTCAACTGTCTTTCTACGATTTTCAATAGGAACTACTTCCCTTGCTTTATCATCGTCAGACATGCCCACAGTCTATCTAGCTTTCTCTATTCTCTGTGGCTGAAAGCAAACATATACGAAAACATCTAGAAAAGGGTGCGTTTCGAACGTGATCAGCTTGCGTACTTGAAAAAACAAGAACCGTGAAAAAACGCGACAGAAGACGTTAAAAAGGTTTATAATATCGCGAAGAATAGTTAAATCTCATTTTTTTTTTTGCAGATTCAGGTTTGCTTGTTTTAACGGTAATAACTTAAAGAAATGTGTCTCTGTAGATTTCTTAACAATTTCATGTATTTTGAGGGTGTAACATGTTAATTCGCATAATTGATAGATGTTTAACTTTAATACTGATGAGTAAAACCTTACTGTTTTACAATATTTTAAAATGTTTTCTCGTTTAAAAGACTTGACGTTTAAAGTTTAACATGCTTACTGTCCCTGAAACCGAAGTAAAAAACACAATTATTTCAAGCAAATACGATATTTGAATCCATTAGTGTAATAAGTATTAAAACATTAGATTAAAATATCAACTACACTGATTATTCAAAGTGAAATCTAACGGTTTACAGTGTTTAAAAAAACATTTATAATTTGCTTGTTTTACAATTTTCTATCAAAACTACACCAGGACTATTTGCGCTGACCGCTCATAATTTGAACAGATAGACTAGAGGAAACGTAGTCAACACATCCCATCACCAATTCTGGGGCTACTTATGTCTGACCAAATACAGAGGTTGAGTACGTTATATTAAAACGATTTTGGAGCCTCACTACGTTGTTACAATCTATGTCCTCACGTCTGGCTCATGCGTTTTCTGACGACTGTGCGTTTTGACAATCGCCGTACTGCGTAGTTTTCAGTGCAAAAGTCTCCATCCTAAGGCTGTGATGTCCAAAGCATATCGTTACTCTCTGCTACATTCCACAATACATCTTTTGTAAGAGAAAGACGGTTTCCTAACGCCAGTTTCAACAGTCTGATCACACAGAAATCTATAGACGCCGCACCTGGCGACTTGACCGTTATGTAATAGTATGAATATTCATTTCATTCTCCAGCTGCTCGAGATATGCAATGCTTGAACGGATATGTCGTGGTAACTTGAATACACATGACACGTGTCGCTTTTCCAGACTGAGATCCTTCTTGGTTATGTTGCATAGTGTTACCTGGGGCATGCAGACGGCTTTCCCTCCCTTGAATTTTATGTTCGAGAATTCTCACCAGTTGGAAGACGCCGCACTTTGCTTATCATGACAGGAGTACGAGTTGGTGCAGGTGTATTTCTGTATAATTATACTATCCGAAGTTGATTCATATTTCGTTGTTTTCTGATGCCATTAAGTACAAGAGATATCTCTGTCTTGGGAATTTTAAACGTACCATCTCAACACATCTTTACGATCTGGATTTATGAATATATTGCGTTAAATACCTTTTTCAAAAGCTATCAATTTTTTGTGGCATTCTAATTCATTTTGTTCCACCGTGACTTTATATCAGCTTAAGCCTTAAATTATTGATGGAGCCATATTCTCCATCAGATTTTTAAAGAGATTTTTCGAAACTTTTATGTACCAAATTCCTTCTGGATCGATGCCTTTATTGGTTATTGGTTCCCAAAGAGCACGAACCATAGAAGAAATGTAAATAAATTATTTCATTATTACAATTAATCACACTAATAACTGCTAGAATTGCCTAGAATTTCCACTTTACACGGAAACATGAATCTGTCCAATTTGTTGGTCAGATCTTTACCTTGAGTATTTTAACAAGCAAAAATATGATGCACTTATTTGTAGCCATTGGTTATTAATAGTATAAACACAAGTCGGTATTTTGATGGTTAAGAGCTTTGATTTTGAAATCATCGAGACTGAAAGTTGCGTTCAACACTGAATCATCAAGTGTTATCAGAACACTTATTATGTTGAAAAATATCACCTATTATTAAACTAATATTTATTTATTGTCTAATTAAAAAATTGGTAAGTTTCTTCTGGAAAAGTAAACAATTGATTAGCTTCATAAGGGACTTGAAAAGCTCTGTTCTCCAAACGGAGATATTTTAATAGTGTAAATATTATTACGTTAAATAAATAAATAAGATCACAAAGTTTCTCCATTCCTTGCTCATGTTATAACTTATTCTGATCACCAAACATGTGACTAGATTATGTTTTTTCTTACACATGGTTCTTTTCGTGACGGTGATTTGTAAATTCTATACCAAAGTTCCCTAAGTTGTAATTCTAGCAGAATTAAATTCAACTACAATATAAAAGCCACCAATGATAGGGTTAGACTGAGTTGTTGTAAGTATGACCGTTTAAAGAGAAAATTATTATGCTGAAAAAAAAGAAAGACTAAAAACACATTTTTTTTTTTTTGGAAAAGAAGACGTAGACCTTGTGGAGTCTCACTTAAGTCGAAATTCTAAAATGATCCTTTTTGGATAAAACGGTGTTATGTTGACATGTGTAAGAAACTTTCAGTTGAAACATCTTTTTCCGATCATGTTTTGAAAGTCTCTATCACATTTTATATTTTTGCCCAAGATGATAAAATTACGATCCAACGTTTAATGGTCAATTTGTTTCTAAAAGGAATGAGTATTGAAAAGATATAATAACTTATGAAACAAATACATAATAATAAAGTGTTTGTAATTTCAAAGGGTAATATTAAAATTAGTCAGTTTCTTATAGATAATCAAACTTGGACGATTTTCTGGCACTCTTATATTTCATTTGTATTTTGACAAAAAATATACATATATTTTACGTACGTGTGTTATTAAGAATCAAAACGTCAGCCAAACTAACTCAAACCTAAAAGTAATTATTTACACTTGTTTTATAACAAAGGGTATGTGCATTTTATAAATAAAAGTGTAGAGCACGAATTAAACAAACATTTCTGTTATTAGCATTTGAGTTTTACATTGAAGTATCATTATATATATATGTATTATAATCACAGAAATAGGCAGAGAAATCTACTGCCATCATACTTGAATTGCTACACTAGCTGCCTTGGTTTCAAAAGTTTCTGTATCTGAAGAATTATAATCTAAATTAAATTCTATTGTAAAAGCAAACAAATAGATTTCTTAATCAGCAAGCTCATAGTTTTTTAAACCCTCTATCTAACACAATGCAATGTCTAACATTTGTCCTTCCCGGTTGCTTCTTCTATGATTTTTACAAAAGATTTCCTTTAAATAATTTTCATCTTGCATGTACAGTATACTACCTAGTTCCTCCAGGGGCTCAGCGGTAAGTATGAAGACTTAAAACACTAAAAACCTGGTTTCGATACCAGTGATTGCCACATCATAAATGGCGCTTTTTGCAGCCTTGTGCTTAAAAAGAAATAAAAAAAATGTTCTTCCTAGCAAAAATTCAAACTTTCGTGTACGACAACTATATACATTACTCTTTTCACTAAATTCCGTACATTGTGAAGCTTAATATCAAAATTGTGAGTAATGTTACATTGAGGACAGTGGTAGAAAAGTTCCTGCTAGAATTAATGAATATCATCCCACACTTTCATATTTATTTCAACATTGAACAGACACTTTCTAAAATATCAAAATATTTATTTAGTATAAAACATGAAATTCATTAATAGATATAGTACAACAGAATAATTTCTGTAAAATGACTGGTTGGTTTCATCTACATAATTTAAGGCATCTTGCATTAAATGATAAAGTTTATTTTATGTTGGTTACTTTCTTTCATTTTGGACCTAAGTTAACTCAATGAACTGATACAATTGTCGCTGTTTCATTCCTGCAACCTGGTGGTGTTTTAATAATTTTATTTCGGTTTTCGCCATAACAGTTTATTTGGATTTTTATTTTTGATGGAAGGGGACTGATACCATGCCCTATTATTGACAATGATAATAGAGTGCGTCATATTTGGTTAAAGTGTATTTCATAAATAATAGACCCATGTCATGTGTGAAGTTTGTACGTGTCATGTTTGTGATGCTTGAACGAATATTGTGACATGCATATAGATTTGATATTTGGTATTTTGAACCCCTATGCATCACTTGAGGTGCATAACTAGATCAGAGGTCCCATTTTTAAACCACAGCTATACCTAATTTAGAATTGCCGACCATACGTAGGACAACCAGTAGTGATAGCACGACTACACTTAACGGAAACGCATATACACCCACACATATAAAGCATAAATATTTTGATTTCATGCTGTTTTATTTCAAGTTAAAGAAGACGCTTTTTATATTTATGAATCTATAAACTTGGGTTACATTCACTATTAAACTCAGTAAGTTTTATTTGACGATGTGAATTATTATTTTTACCAGATTGAAATGTTTATTTTATAGGTGTAAGCATATATACATACATACTTATAATTCTATAATACAAATGTAAAGACTTAGAAATATGGTAGACGTTTATATTTCTTTCCAGATGATCCATACATTTATTTAAATGGTATTTTCTATGGTAGTATACTTATATATATATATATTTATGTACATACTGTTTAATTAGTAAGGAAAAACTACTATGACTGCTATATAACTTGTCACTGTTTTCTTTTTTGGAGAAAATTACAAACAATTATAATATCCAGCTTGCAACTGTTACAAGTGTCAGAATCACGCCCATAATTTCACTAAATCCCCGAATATATTATGCTGCCAGGAAAAAAATAAAGAATGTCAACTAAAGTTATTATATACTATAACTAATGTCTGTTTTATTGTTTTTTCTCTTCTAGTTTTGTTTCACAAGCTTCGCTTCCGAGGGTTTCTAGCAGAGAGAGAGAATAAAAGAAAGAATTTGTGATAATTTCTGTTTTGTAATATCATATATAGATAAACAGATAACATTTTTCGGAGGATAAAAATATATCCCTTGAGAATGTTGTACCACATAAGATAATGTGTTATTATCTTCTTGTTATTCTGCTAGCCAAGATAATGCTTCTTAACTTGTATGGTATTATCACTCTTCATACATGTTGACTCATATTCCTTTGTCTCTACGGGCACACAGAGAGATAGATAAATACACCGCAAAGACATCCCAGAGAGCTCAGTTGAAGATTTTCATTATATGTGTACTAATCCTTCTGAACCTAATGGTTGTGAATTAAGAATACGGCAAGGCCACAGTTAATGAATCTTGTTTAGGCAACGTTTACACGCTCATGAAAACACGTGTCACTATAATAATAAAAACAACAATATATATATATATAGTACAGCGTTATTCACGTGGTTATTCAGGGTTTTATAAATGATATATAGTAAAACATTGTTCAAAAGGAGGATTTAATTAACGCGTTTAATTACAATTAAATACCACCCACCGCCCACTTGTGGGCTACTCTTGTACCAATGAGTAGTGGGATTAACCGTCACTATATAACGCCGTCACGACTGATAGGACAAGCATGTTCGGCGACGGGGATTCGAACTCGAATTAAATTTTTTAACGAAGGGTTTTATTTTAATAAAAGGTTCAACTGACTCTTATATAGACAAGAGTTTAAAATAACGTTTTACAAATGAATTTCATTACAAGAATTCTTGAGTGAGACTTGTTGGTTCAAGGTCAATATTAGAGATTTGCAACTAAGTTATGAGTATTGACGAGCCTAGAAAAATCATAAACAATATTTACTAAACAAACCAAGCAAAAAACACTAAATTATTGGCATAAAGATCAAGTAACTGATCTTATAGGCATAGCAAAATTATTTCTCAGCCATACATAATCGTATTTATTATACGTGTATAATTCAATAATAACTTAAATTATTGTTTATTGTACTTTCCAAAGAATTTATCTTGTACTATCACTTGCTGAGTTTCATCTTAATAAAGTGCTTTAATATGTATCATATCAATAGCTTCGTATGGATTAACCTAATAATAGATGCATAATAGCAATGTAACACATATATAGAATTACTTGTAGGTTCATAGATACAGAAATAAGTATATAGAATATACGAGTTGAGTACGTTATATTAAAACAATTTTGAACATGCAGACCAGCAAGTCATATGACAACCACAGCCGATATATATAAAAGGCATTTATCGGAACTGCATTTTGACATTGTTCGGCTTTACGTAGGTAGTCTGATGCCATCGAAAATCGATCGCTTTTGGGAAGGGTATGTAACAACATTTTCCATTTCAAATCATTCATACACCCAAATCATAGCTCTCCAGTGGCACAGCGGTATGTCTGCGGACTTACAACGGTAGAATCCGGGTTTCGATACCCGTGGTGGGCAGAGCACAGATAGCCCATTGAGTAGCTTTGTGCTTAATTACAAACAAACAAACAAACCCAGACCATAAGGATGAGTTCAGATCGGGGACATGAAATGTCTAAGGCGGAAAGATCCCTTGTACTTAATGGCATAAGAAATCAAAGAAATAAGGATCAACTTGGAGCACAAAGCTCTTAAAGGGCTATCTATGCTCTGGCCATATCTGGTAGGGAAACCATATTTTTAACGTTATGATCCTTCTTATTACCGCTGGGCCACCTGGGAGGGGCTCCAGAAATATAGCTGCAACAAGTTCTACCACTCCCATAATAAACAAAGTGTTCCGTCTCTCACCAATTGAGAATCCACGAATAGAAAATTCAGTGTTAAAAGCCGTATACATACCCCAGGCAATAGTCACAACGTAATCAGTAAGAATCTCTGATTGGAAACGAGGCTACCAGAGTATTGGTTTACCAATATAGGGAATCCAGTCATGTCTTTCTTTCAACAGTCACATGCCTGAAGCATCTGTAGAATGAAACGGATATTAATGCTGTTTCGGATATTAATCCTGTCAAGTCACCGAAAGCAGCCTTTAAAATATCTGTTGAAATGGAGGCTGGGAAACCGTTGTTCTTGTACACTAGATAGGTTATAGAGAACTAGCAGGGAAGGGTGGTGTGCTTTGGACGTGAGAACCCTAAGACGGTGTCTTTTGCAGTGGAAAGTGTGGTGCAGGGCTGTTGTCATAACGCATGATCGTCAGCCAAAACATGATCAAGCGTGTCGACATGGACTGTATTAATCTGGTGAGACTCCGAAATCGTTCTAATACAACGTACTCGACCCTCTGTAGATAAATGAAAATTATAATCAATTTATTGTAATGGCATTTTATCATTAGTCATGTGTATGTCGTTTCTTTTTGGAAATCAAACACAATTATGCGGTATTTTTTTTCAACCAGTAATATATCATAACCCTTCCAAAAGTGTCTTATGATGATATCTGAAATGATATCGTTTTAACATTGAATAACGTCTTCACAAACATTTTAAACAAAGATTGTTATTAACTCAATGAGTGTTTCATAGGATTGTAACTTAAAATGTCATTGATTAAAAAGCTCTCTAGTTCCACCATGCATGATTTGAGAAGATAATTTTCAAAAACGTCGTATAACTCTTTAGATCAGCGTAAATCATAAAATAAATGAAGTTTATTTTTTGACAACTTAGATATAAGAACTGCAATAATACGAAATTCAGTAACTAATCTGACTATACTTGATCTCCAAATTCATTACATCACTACCTTGTTTTCACACAAATCAGATGTATCTCCAAAGTAATTATGGGTCGGCCGTGGCGTAATGTGAATACGAAGGTCCATAGTTTGCGTTCTGTTGTCACGAAATCGCGTTTCGCAACTGGGGTCGTGGACGCGTTCGATCAGACTGGTTCAGAAGTGGCAACAGGTGCGTTTGGGTAGTTGCCTTCCCTCACGCATATACAACTTGCTTCTACAACATATCCATTCAACCGTCGCATACCTCAAGCAGCTGGAGAATTAAAAAAGGTATCCATGCTATTCCATACGAAGATATGCTTATCATGCCGTTGGACACAGTACCTATGGATTTCTGTGCAATCGGATTGTTAAAACGGGAGATGGGGAAACCGTCGTCCTCGTACACTAGATGGCTTTTGGATGGAGGATTGGAGTGCTTTAGACATGATAGTCATACGGTGGAGTCTATCGCAATAAAAACTACAATCAAGACTATTGTCAAGATGCATTGTTGTCAGATAGAACGTGACCAGACGTGGCATCATGGGCGTAACAACGTAACGAGTCTCCAAAATCGTTTAAATATAACGTACCAAACCTCTGTTTAGTGTCTAAATGATGGTCCAAACAAACTGACTGAAAAAAAAAGGTATTAACGGTTTGAATATAATCAGCCATAATACAGTAAAAACTCCACTGCGTTTATAGTACCAGCAAATGGTGAGATGTGCTGTACCAACGATATAATTGCTACTGAGATAACAAAGCTAACGCCACGATTGAAAATCGCTTCTCCCATCTCCATCCGGTACACAAAAGCAAATAAACCGAGTTTGAGTGTACGTTTACAATCTTTGGGTTTGCTGTTTTTTATGAATTTATTTTGCACGTGAGAGAGAGTGTTTCTATGCTGATTTTTTAAAACGAATTCTTTCTCCCTCCAATTTTCTCTTTATTTGTGTAAAGTAACTACACGTGATATTGACTGTAGAAAAGGATTCCAAAGGACGCAACAAACAATGTAAAATCATCATGCACAAGTAGTCTATAAGTACTAAAATCAATATCTCGTTTGGAAAATATGGAAAATGTTTCATCATTATTTGTGACTAATTGTAGTCTGTTTGTTTTGCTTCTTGTAAAATTACTAAGACTACCTGCCACCGTCTCTAATTTTCAACTACCGACAAGAGGGAAGGCGATCGGCAGGCATCACCCACCAACAACTCTTTTTACTAACGAATAGTGGGATTGGCGATCACATTATAATGCCTTCACAGCTGAAAAGGCGACGTACTTTCGAAGGCTAAAAGTAATATGATGTAATTTAAATAAAATTTTAACAATGTCGATCTATATTTATGTTCTCAAGCAGATGGAAATTAGTATTTTCCTTCTTATTTTTGTTTTTAATTCTCAAAACTCCTATATGGTTTTCAATCGCCTGGCGGAATCATGGGAAGTAAGCATACTTTTATCTTTCTACTGAGGTTTTTATACTACAAAACAGCAGAACTAAATGAATATTCGATCTTTACTGTAAAGATGTTAGTTTATTTTTTAACTTTTTCTGTCTGCACTTGCTATAGGGACAAACCGTACGACGTTTAAATTTTAGCTTTCTATATTGAGAGTATCTAGTGACAAAATTCGGGGCTCAATCCCTGCGGGGGGGTACAACGTCAGTATTCCATTGTGCAACTTTATGCTAAACAACAGTAAACAATCCTTTTTCATTTCTTTTGTCAATATCTTAATACTTAGAATTACTGACTATAAAGTTTATACCTTTTTTAAAATATTTTATTATAACTTCAATAGACAACCGAAGAGAATGATATTAGAATGATAGCTTTTTTTAAAGAACTTAATAAGGAGTATACTAAGCAGGTGAAGAGGGTAGTTTGAAATATTCTATTTTAACATCGTTCTCTGAATTTTATTTGGCAGTTAAGGTGTGCAGAATTTTTTAAGATCTTACGTTTTTCTTGCTTCGCACCTGAAAAACCAAAACCAAACAGTGTTAATTATTTTCATTATATTTCTCTAACTTTACTACACAACATAATGAGATGTATGCATTTTACTTCTGAGATTTTAGTAAATTATACGCTATTTTATTCTATTTTTCACGATATTCTCAGGTTGAATTTCTGAGACAGATGAAGTGGACGATATTTGCATATTTTATGGAACTGCAACGCTAAAGTCCGGGATTCGATTCTCCGCGGTGAACGGAGTAAATATAGCCTATTGTGTAGCTTTTCTCTAAAACTAAAACTAGCCGCTGAGTTTAACTTCTACATATCTTTAGAAACAATATAATTTTACCAGCAAGTAGTGTTTATTATTTAGTCGTTATCTATTTATTTGTTTTAAACCTTTACAAAATTGGCATTTAAAAAAAAAGTGTAAATTCAATTTTAATAAACAATATTTTGCCGAAAACATACTTAAAAATGTTCAATGGTGAAAGTAAACATTACAAAATCAAAAACAAACAAAACTGTAAAGGTTTCTTGACATGTAAGACATTACCTTTGTCGATGATATCCACTTTAAGCGCTGATTTCTTGCGAAAGTCGAAGATATATTCGGAAATATGAAAACGAAGACATGAACCTATATTTTATATTAAATTCTGACATCACGATTATATTTTTGCTCATATATACATATATGTAGAACGTCCAAGATTAGAACGGATTTGCTCCAAAACCTTAAGTTATATTTCAATAATTTATGCCTAAAACATGGTGTAACATTTTGTTTTAATATTTAAAACAAATATAATTATGATTTTATTTGCAAAACATTCTCAATGTTCAATTAATGGGTCAAATTCTACTTATACTCTTCTGGTTACCAACACATTTCGTGATCAACGTGCAACTGGTATAATGGAGCATTTAAAAAATCATTTTTAAATTTTACATTTTCAGAATTACTTACATGCAGTACCTAAGCTTTATAAAAACCCATTGCAGTTCAAGGTCATATTTTTGAGAATAACTTTTATAAAACAGCCATCAGTTTATATAATGAAAAATAATAGCATAATTTTGCATAATCAAAAAATTTTAACTATTGCAAAAAAATAAAACACCGTTTTCATTCCACACTTTTGATTTTACAACACTAGACATGAAAATTATTTGAATGTCGTTGTTTTTTAAGGCAAAGCTACATATTTGACTATTCGTACTGTGGCCACCGCGGGAAATCGAACCCCGGATTTTAACACTGTAAATTCCAAAATTTATCGCGACACACTGGTTGACTCTTTCAAACGGCTTTGTTAGTTTGAAATTAAATTGATGAGTCATGTATTAGAATATAGTAACTAACTTTGTTGAATCTCCTATGGGTACTGCCTATTCTGCTAGTGTTGCTAATTTATATCTGGAGTAAACTGGATTATTCTTTGTAATGTAGACAATTTAGTTGTGATATTAAGCATCAAACAATATTATTAAAATATACATTTAATAATAGATATTATGATATTTTGTTAAAATTAAATACAACAACAATAACGATATAAAAATATTAGTTGTGCTAAACTGTAGATATCCTTTAGCAAAGTTACCTCAACTACATCTCGCTTGTTTTGAACTTGTACACTCGTCACGGTAACTTTTGGAACATGGTAGTGCATTATTCAGTCGTTAGCATTCCGAACCATGGCTTTGTGGATCCACAATTCGTGTTCCGTTACCTCCAGTAAAACAAAATAAAACTCGACTACCGCACTTTGGGGTCATAAAAAAGTCTCATAAGGGTAATGGTCAAAGCTCAGTATTCGGTCAGACAAGAGTAGTCTAATTAGTACAAAAGTTGGTGGTATAAGGAGTTGACAAGCTGCCTCCCCTCTACTCTATCAGCTTAAAATTAAGAACAGCTAGTGAAAATAGCCCTCGTGTAGCTTCGCGCGAATATGTGAAAAACAAAGTTTTCTTCCTAGCACGAGTCTTACATAATATGTTTGGTTATTTAAGATAATTTATACAATTAAGCTCCCATTTTAACACTATATTGGTGAAGGATGAGAGTATTATTACGTTATTAGAACTTATACAGTAAATTTCAGTTTCGATTTTCCAACTATTATGAGAGCTGCAATGCCAGCTTCAATAGGTAGGTTTTACTTAACACCCTCTGTGATAAATTTCAATCAACCCTTTTCTTAATTTTGTTCTGTTTTTCTTCCATTTTTTTTGTGTGTGATTTTATTAGTGGGAAACAACCCTCCCACTTTTGGTTAGAGACGATTTACTTTTTTAATGTGGGACGAAGAAAGCTTGAGTACTCAAATCTAATCCTACATCTTTATTCTAGTTTCTTTACACACATAAGGGTAATTTAATGTAATTTATTTGTTGAAATATTTTTGACTTTATGTTCGTTAATTTTACAACAATTACAGGTACCGCAGGTTGGTTACTACCATACACACAAATTCTCGCCTTGTTTTTAGGATTGTGTGGGATTGCGCCCCGCCCTCTGCTTAACAAACATATTTTGTAAGCCTCAAGATTTGTTATCTTACTTGACAGATGTTGGAAAATCGTAATAAGCCCAACTCTTTTTTTTTCGGTTTTACGGTAGCTATCTATCTTTGGAATTGTAGCTTTTGGTTGTTTGTTTTTGAATTTCGCGCAAAGCTACACGAGGGCTATCTGCGCTAGCTGTCCCTAATTATCAGTGTAAGACTAGAGGGAAGGCAGCTAGTCATCACCACCCACCGCCAACTCTTGGGCTACTCTTTTACCAACGAATAGTGGGATTGACCGTCACATTATAACACCCCCACGGCTGAAAGGACGAGCATGTTTGGTGTGACGGGGGTTCGAACCCACAATCCTCAGATTGCGAGTCGAGTTCCCTAACCACCAGGCCATGCCAGGCCACAAAGATTCAGATCTTATTGTGGTTACGAGAAGCAGATTTACTTCCCCAAATAATAATGACATTTTATTGGACCCAATTGTATCACCTTTAGCGGACGCAATTGGAACATGTTTGTCTTGATGCACAATAATGCTCGGGGCTATATTATAAACGTGTGACAGAGTACCTACAACAAGAATCCGTAGAGGTAATAAATTAACCAACATAAAAGACCTGACCTAGATTCCACAGAACACTTTTGAAACCTCCTTAGACTATAATGTTAACGCCTTAACTCATAACTCAATGTCTGAGAGATTAGTATTGTACAGACTTGGAAGCGCGAAAGGATCCCCATAACATTTCCGACTACTGATTAGAAAATGTTACGCAGTTGAAGCACTGTGTCATTGTAAATAGGTACATACTCGTTGCTGTATGTTTCTAGTTGTTGTTTTTGTATATATATATCAAAGACAACTCGTTCAGTGAAAGTGATTCAGACTAATTTGATTTTGAGGGTACTCATGTTCTACCTGTTGTAACCACAAAGTGGTGTATTGTTAATGGAGCTGATTGATTAATTTAATTAGTGGATGAATTATTTTTCTAAGATATATCCTAATTTTAGATCTGTTGTTCATTTGATTAAATAACAATCCTTTTAACTTTTGTTTAATTAATTTCATGGGAAGAAATTTCTTTCGGAAAGTAAATTATAGTTTTAGATCTAAAGTGTAATGTGGTGAAGCTCTAACATCTGTTCCTGATTCTTCAGTGTATCTTATTTTAGTATCTGTTCTTTAAGAATAAATGTTAATCACTGTAATGGTTCAATATTCACAGTTATTTATTATACGAGGATACAATTTACGGTTATCAAAATGTAGTTTCGACATGAATTTTATTCACTTGTCCTACATGTGTGACACATTTTTTCCAGTTGTTTGAAGTTATATACATATCATTGGTAAAGTTTAGAAACAGACAATAGAATGGGTATAAACTGCAAACATTGTTGATCTGTTGCCCCTTTATTGTACGAAAACGACCTGTACAAGTGTATGGTAACGTGTCATTGACTGTCAACCAACCAATCAGATAGTATCAACCAGCAAACAATCGTACTATTCCAATGTTACTTTACAATTACTTATGCTTTACTTATTAACCTTCATGTTAGTCCATGAGACTTTTGAACATCACTTCTCCTGCCTTCTTTTAGGTAGCTAGATTTATATTATTATATATATATATAAATATAGTTTTCCTTTTTAAGCACTTAAGGCTCGAATTAGTTTCTTACGCTCCTTCTCTTAGTTAGTCATGACTCATGCCTACCCAGCATCGCTCTAATTTGATGCACTAGTTACTGTCCGCGTACTTACAGAACCACGCCAATACACGTCAAGTCATCGACAAGCCTCTACAGCCTTTCCATGCCACTTCACCATCGACGTCATCTCCGAAGCTTCACGTCTTTTTTCTGTCAAAGGTGGCAACCCGTTTGACAATTTAAATTCGTCACTTTCAATTTATACCCCATATTTCTCTTTTATTCAAGTAAATTAGCCAAGTCTCCGCGTAAACAAAATTCTAAATTTAGTTTTAGCCTATTCGGCTTTTACCAACTAACCAGGTACAGGGCGAAGAGAAACAAATCTTTTTGAGCACCCCTGTTTATCTTTCGAGTCTCAAAGTCTCGAAACTTGAAAGTGTTTAAATCGAAATACCTGCCAAGATTGGATTGGATATTTCTAGTTTAACGTGGTAAATACACACAAGACTCCCAAGAGAGAAATGCCACGTGACAAACGTGTGGAAATCAAATCTTCGCTTGTGAGCGCTATCTCATGTCACAGACTGAGGCGAAGCTTTATCTCTCAGTAGAAACTATGTGAAAACTCCGAATAGGACACATGCAGCTAGATAGAAAGCCAAAACTCTTCTAAAGTGTTGTTAAGTAACTCAGAGTATGCTCTTTTTGCAATACACGACAATCCAGTAGAAATGTTGTAAGTAATAGGGTGAATGTTACTACTAGAACATTAAGATACACATTAATATGGAATGACCTCAATGAATGTGTAGCTGCTTAAAAACCACTGTTTAGACGAGATAACCAACCAAGAGGCGGAAATGGACATATATGATCTATACATATGAATTCAAATTGTTTGTCAACATTCAACAATAGCTTGTTCGATGACAAAAAACGGTGATCGCGGTCAACATGCAACATGTACAGTGAACTTTACACAAATCTGATAGCTCATTAACTGTTGGTATATATAATACGTCCATCATATCATTCTCTAAGGAACGAGATCTATAGGAGTTAATATTCCAGCAGGATAGTAATATTCCAAGCACGCAGCAAATATGATGAAACGATATGTGAAAAGAAAAAGACGCGGATGGAACCTTCACAACTATGGCTTGGCCTGCAAAAAAGTCCAAATATGAATATTAATATTAATTATTGATAACCAAACAACTTGAATTGTCGGGCGTAACATAGGCCATTTAAAGTAATATTTGACATTCGCGTATTGATAGATTTATGCCTGAAAATAATATATATGGCTCTTTTTAAAGCAAACACAAAATACCAACGCAATGAAAAATATCTTTGTTTTTCTTTTGTATGTTTGGATTAATGTGTAATAGTGATGATATATATATATATAATTTATTATTTAATTAATCATTGTTTGTGATTTCTGTAACGAGAGGTATGGTAAGACGGCCACCTTAACTTTGAATGCAATTTTTACCAATTGAGATGAATGTAATAAAAAAGCGAAATGATTTGAAACGTTCCTTTTTTTATTAAAAGTCTCATTTCTAGTTTAAACAAAGATTGAACAAACGTCTTATTTGTAGGTATTGCAAAAAATGCATTTATTGTTACTGGAAACTGCTTTACCTACAAGGTTGGTTAAAATGTACATCTAAGATGGAGTGAAATGGTCCCCATCTAACTCATAGAAACAGAAATTTAAAATAGATGTTGCATTTGGCAAATGAACTAAAATAATTTAAATCATCTGGCAGGAATGGGGGAAGGCTGAATCATTTGCATGTTATCGAAGACAATGGCACAAAAAAACGTAGGGACCGTCTTACCCTCAGCCATTCGTCGTAAAGCATTATTATTTTATAAAACAATCAGTGGACATGAACTGCATTACTCCTATAGCTTATTCGTCTGGCTATATTTTCGTACGGTTTTAAAACAACAATAAAATTTCCTGAAATATCGAACTTGTAACCATAAAATTTTTAAAGTGCTTACTTTAGAACAAAGTTCTTCAGGAATAAAAACAAAATGAAGACTCGCTTTGATCATTAACATTCGTGCCCGCTTGCCAGAGTGCGTATTAGTGAGGTCACGTGAGAATAATTATGTATAACTCATCCTAGATGGAAGCACATCAACACTGATAACATACAGGGGTGATCCTTTTCACTAAACAGGAATGACTTACCTCACTTACCCCTATGTTATATATATATATATGATGCTTTGAATTGTATTTTACTTACCATAGTGAATCTAAAAACACTTAAAACACTACGAATAAATATGAAGCCCAATCTATCATTTGACTCACCGCTTGTCACTAAGTTATACCGGTTTTGTGGAATTCTACTCCAGGCATCCCTCATCAGTAACTGTGTACATAAGCTAATCGAAACACTCATATTTTTAGGACTTCTGTATGTGTATCACTTGTGTATCTCCATAATTATTTCGAATACCGTCTATATATATACACATGCATAACATGTGCCCGCACGCTTCACATATTTTTATTGCTTCACTAATTGAGTAGGTTTGTGTTTCATATTATTTTACTTTTCTAACTTTTCCTCCTATTTTCTTAATATTTTTCCCAATTTACTTTTCACATAATTTTGTTTTTCCTTTTACTTACTTTTGTACGTCTTTTTCTGTCAGCGAGTAAAACCGTTGTTTTTTTTTTTATCTTTGTAAAGTCAAACATCGTTGTGGACCTCGTCATTATAATCCTTACAACTACTCATAACTTTCGGTCTGATATCTTGCAGTCTTTAACTATTTCGTCTTTCGGTTTGCCTGTATTTATATATATAGCCCCCCAGTAGCACAGCGGTATGTCTTCGGACTTACAACGCTAGAATCCGGGTTTCGATACCCGTGGTGGGCAGAGCACAGATAGCCCATTGTGTAGCTTTGTGCTTAATTACAAACAAACAAACAAATTATATATATAACGTCCCCTTTACAGCATCTTGCTACAGAACATGTAAAGTAGTATGGTTTCAGAATGTGTTTCTTGTATCACCAGTTGTCATTCATGTATCGTTTAAACTATTATTTATAAAAGTTCCATATTACCTTCATTTTATTATCCTTCTTTCTTCTACAAACATGAGTTTCACTATTTTCGGAAAATGTATATTTATTCATCTGAACGATACAGCCGTCTTTAGTTTAGACCTAAGACTACTCTTAACTGAATATGGGAATTGACTGTAATTCTTATAACGCTCCCATAGCCGAAAAGGCGAAGTTTCGTAGTACCAGATTTCGAACCCTTGATCCTCGTAACCCTAGTCCAATAGGCTAACTAATAGGCCATGCTCAATCCATTTCTCAAGTTGTATTGTGAACACAAAGTATTAAACAAACAAGTCTAATAGTTTACGTACTCAAAGTTGAAAGTGTGTTATTAATATCTTATTTTATGTATATGTGTACATATATATATATATAAACGTGTGTGTGTATGCTAATTTCAATTGGGCCTATTGTTTTAGTGACTTCGCCAATTAACGTGTGTTTATTTATGTGCAAATTTATACAAAAGGCTATCTAGACTGTGCTCCCTGCGATTGAACTCTGAATTTTAGCGTTAAAACATATATTTGATTAATTAATGTGAATATTATCTGTGCAGGTATAAATATTTTTTTCTTTGAACACATCTGCTGTAATAACACCTGGTAGTAGGTGATATCATTTTTACTTCTGTTCTAGTATATCTCTTCCATTTGTAAACTAGCGTTAAAAATTTCTAAATTAAACGAATTTAACTGTATATTATTCAGATGAAAGATGGCCTTAAGAATCACAATCTTATTTTAATAGTACAACCAGAGTAAGAACTTGATTATGTAAGAGAATTCAATGTGATTTAGATTCAGAAAAGTAATGAATAATTCGGCTACTATGTGTGTCCGATAAGAGACCAAGAGAAATCGAAACTTTACGTCTTAATAATGCAACTGTTGCGTAACAAAAAGGACAAGCTACAGGCCGACAGCCAAGATCGTGTGAAAGTCTAACAATTGGCTATAAAAAATAAGTTAAGCTCTGCTTTTGTATCAAGTAATAAAAGAGAAACTCTGGTAATGCGTGATATTAAAGTATCTGAACACTATAAGCAGTGTTCAGATACTTAAGTAGTATTTATAATATTTGAAAACGATAGTTCTTCTCCATATCAAAAGTACCCAACATAGTTCACTTGAACTTTGAATTAACTATAATGAATTAGTTTGAGTAAATAAAAAAGCTGTGAACAATATTTCAAATCGTAATTCATGTCTTGAATTTTTTTTATGTTTTCATAACAACGATGCTAGTAGGTCACTGTTTACGAGTACTTGTCTATACTTTGTTGTACTTATTTAATCCCAGGTGCTTTTGACAGCTTTATATCGATCGTTTTAATTGCCTTTCTTGATTACTTTTAAGGTTTGTTATAGTTTGTTGTGGAGACTGATGTTTTATACAACTAATCTGTAATATATTATATTAAGTAATATTTCCGATATTGGTCCAAAATATAATAAATTAAGAATTACCTAATATGTTTGAGGCCAGGCGTGGCCTAGTTGTTAGCGTGCCGGGTTGTGTCTCGAAAGGTCCAAGATTCGAGACATACTGCCGCTGTACAACTCTGATTTTTCAGACGAATGAACATTAAAACAGTGACAAGTAATCCCGTTATTCAGCTCACAGAACTGGACGAAGCTCTTTTTTTTTGTGGTGAGTGGTGAATTCTCTTTGGTCAGTAGTTCAAAATTAATGACAGCTATGCATGCTTAGCTCCTAGGTGGGTAAGGTGTCATTAAAGTTGAAAATTCTAATATCCTTGTTCATCATTAACTATTTGCGTGTATAGCTGGTTTCAATACTACTTTAGGCCATATTAAAAAAAAAAAACTAAAACGTAGCAAAACTGTAATGAATCATAAATTTTATTTATTCTGATTTAAATCAGGATTCAAAGACTCAGGATTTGTCATAGATTATAATAAAGCCGCTAAACAAGATGTAATCTCATTTTTGGATATTAATTTGTTCAAATCATTTTTCTACTAGTCGAATACAAAAAAGAGCAGATTTTGATTTTTCATAATCTCAATGTTTATAAGATATACTCACCTTATATACTATAGAGTTAAATAACTAGATTTTTATTATTATATATAGTACTTGGAATAAAGAGGTTTATATATGGTAAACAAAAATTTAGAAGCGCTAGCAGGTACAA
This sequence comes from Limulus polyphemus, assembly GCF_000517525.1. NCBI lineage: Eukaryota > Metazoa > Arthropoda > Merostomata > Xiphosura > Limulidae > Limulus > Limulus polyphemus. Next base: position 219,605 of record NW_013666206.1, read on the forward strand.
GAGTTATGATATATAATTATACACAGAAGGTTCAGAAATATGTTAGAATTGTGTGTGTTTTTTTTAATAGCAAAGCCACATCGGGCTATCTGCTGTGTTCACTGAGGGGAATCAAACCCCTGATTATAGCATTGTAAATCCGAATACTTACCGCTATCCCACCGGGGGACTTGTATACGGGAAACCCTGCATTTTTATTAATTTTAATAATTTATGTATCTAGTAACTGATAATATACAGATGAATTATTTATGCTAGTTCCTAGTGGCCAACTAAGTTAATTGGCCATCTTTTCTTGTCAGCCATACATGTAATAGAAGCAGCAAAAACGTTCAACTTCGGTGAAAAAACATCTGAAATACATAATAACTTAAAATATAAATATGTGAGTAACGTTTCGACCAAATGATGTTCGTAGAGGCAGATGAAATTCCCTTGACTAAGATATTAACCACATATTTTCCTTTCCTTTTCAATCTTTTTTTTTTCTTTTGCAGTGCCTATTAAAATGTAATATATTTCGCTAAACACAACACACTATGTAATTTATTTTATTGCTAATATGTTGTATTACAATAGTTATATACATTATATACAAAATATTGCTTCACAGGCAGGAAAAGAAGCTGGAATATAGTTCTGTTTCTATTTTTTTTCTGAAGTAAATTTAGTTGTGTGGAACAACTGACGCACGTGGAGTATCATTTCTACGCTGTGGCTGCACACAACTTGAATTTTCTCTCAATGTTTGAAGAAACTTCTCAGACTTTCGCAAAACAGCCTGCTTTATATTTATTATATCACCGATCGTTTACCTATGTCTACAACGTTTCGTCCACGAATAGATATGTTATCATAACTATTTGCATACAGAGGTTAATCATACTAACATTGATGAATATACAAAGATATAGCTTGAGTGGCTGTATCTTTATATTCATCAATGTTATTATGAGTAGCTTCTGTACCTCTGTGTTATTTGTAATAGGTACAAACAAGCAGTGAAACAATTATATAAACTTGTAGTTACTGGGTTTCCTTGAAGAAGTGCAAGATTCTTTAAGGTGAGAGAGCTAAAATATCCATGAAAATATATCGCGAAAGATGGAGTTGTTTCCTATCTGTATTTACGAACACAGTGGACGCAACATAATTAGTGACTGAATGTTCCATATTCTATTTACATATTTATTATCTACGATGATTGGTATTTGATCTTTTGCAACTGTAAAAATTACTATCTAAATCATCCTTACCTCAATGGATAAAAGAGCAATAATCGCGTCAGTCTTGCACCTTGCTGATTGACGAGCAGACATTATAAATGAAACTGTTTGACATCGTAAAAATTGAAATGTCTGAGAAGTTTCTATTTACATGGGTTCCCGGTAGCTCAGCGGTCAGACAGAGGTCTTATAACGCTTAAAATTGTGGTTCAATACTCGCGGTGGGCACAGCACATATAATCCATTATTGTGCCTAAAAGCAAACAAACAAACCGTTTGCATGGTGCGCTAGAGTGAATATTTTATTTCCTCCTTCAAGCTGACATAAAATGTACGAATGTCTATCTTGTACATACATCTGAGTTAAGGTAGATATTTCACGAGACCAAATTCATGCCCCATAACTTCAACCACGAATGTATTACGCATAATTACATGCTAACATAGATTTGTATATGATGAGATATTTTACTCGATGTATGCTGTCTTGGACCACATTTATATATATATTAGTCATACATCTTAAAATTCACCCGATTCTGTAAAATCTTCATAATTTTATATCTCGATTAAAAACAGTCTCGTTTTGGTTTGGGTTCCTGAGGAAGGGGGGGGGTTCTTTCTTTTGAATGTTTAATAAATACACCAATAAAAATTGACGTTAATAAATTCTAGAAGAAAACAAAATGTAATTAGCCGATGGTCTTGCTACTCAACATCAATCATCATATTTCCCCACCTTACTACTAAAAGTATCACATAGTGAATCATGTTTATTAGTGCTATTCATCTATCATCTGACACATGAAGGGTATTATTTTTATTTGCACTATATCTGCTTCTTTCTGTAACTACCAAGCAGTACTATATGATTCGGTAGTTTTAGAGAATTATTCTTAGTGACGTTTTCATTATTATTATAAATAGAACAATTAAAACAAAAAAATAGTTGTCGCTTGAAATCAATCTAAATCATATTTGTGACTTTGTCTTTGATACCCAAGATAGAAGCATTCCAATTATTTAAAACGGCAGAAAAACACACACACACACATATATTTGGAAAGGACTTGTGATTACTTTAACAATCGATTATTATTGTGTTATAAAGAATTTTTCAACGAAACAAGTGTGATAAATACGAATTGTAAATACTGTCAAGATCACACTTAATATTTGTATAGGTATACAAGAACAATATATCTCATGGAGTTGCTGATAAAATAGCAAATTGGATCCATATAGAGTGAAACATTATAATGATATACAATGCCATATAACATAGAATATTTTCGTACGTATATCTTAAATGAATAAGAATAAGCATAAGAAACAATATGTTCTTTAGTCTGTCCTCAAGTAAATTAACACTTGGAAAGAAAACATGGACAGATACACATAGAGATAAAATAGTGAGTAAACAATGCGATTTGAAGAAGAGAAAGGATGAGCAAATTAAGAAATGATAGACGAAGGTGTAGTTAACAGATAGATACATAAATGGATTATTTTTTTCTAATGCACAGTAAACCTATTCTTGGTGTATACATTCATAAATATTACATATAGGTACGAATAACCATAGAAAATTTTCCACAGATTAAAAACTATTTATTATTTTTCTCAAAAAGATCTGCCTTACCTGAAAAAAACTTGAAAAACCTGAATGTAATGTTTCCTTCCACTTGTAGTTATATTGTTATTTATTTCCGAAGCCAGGAAATTTCAATCCAGTTGCTAGTATAACTAACACGTTAACTATAGTTCAGAGAAACTCCAGTTACTCAGAAAACTTGTTGTTGTTTTTCAGACGACTCTACATCCTCATCGTTCAGACAATTTTATTTTCTTCAGTTATGCAAAATCAGACAGACAGGCAGAATTACAAATGCAGGAAAGATAATTTCTGTTTATTTCGTTAAAGAGAATTTGACTGATATAATATTTGGAAAAGGGATGAATAATGTATAACTAGAGTGGCAATATATTAATTGTAGAATCGGTACTTAAGCAGCGACTATTTTCTTTCGATTTACACACATATATATATACATTCACAAGTTTCACTGAAAATTTCGTACTTAAAGGCTGTACCCTAAACTTGGACAAGCATCGCAGAGAATGTTACACTTATCGTTCATACATGCGACTACACTATGTAAACGTGATAAGCGCGTGAAATGTAGTGATCTTGTGGCGAATGCCTTCTTTCGACGATGAAGAACAACCATAAAACCCATAGATGGCGCTCGTGGTAAGTTACTAAGTGGCACATGTAGCCCAGAGACTAGCGACGAGAAGGCTATAAAGTGAAATCACCCAAAACAATCGATTACGTTATAAATACAACCAAGAAACAAAAACAAAAAAGTCGCAGGAACTAATGAAGAACAATTTCTAACAATGAATAAAAGTAGAACAGCAACAAACATTTAACACTTGTGAGACGACAACAAACATTTGACACTTGTGAGACGACAACAAACATTTAACACTTGTAAGACGACAACAAACATTTGACACTTGTAAGATGGCAACAAACATTTGACACTTGTGAGACGACAACAAACATTTGACACTTGTGAGACGACAACAAACATTTGACACTTGTGAGACGGCAACAAACATTTGACACTTGTGAGACGACAACAAACATTTGACACTTGTAAGACGGCAACAGACATTTAGATAATATTAACTAAGATGACATGTAAGATAAAAGATTTCTAACTTATAGTTCCAACATTTTTAAAGATGAATTAAAGTACAGAGTAAAATAGTAAAGTAAATTTAAAAAATAAGATAAGTATAGTATACAATACTACTGTTTTTTACAGTGTTATACAAATTACCCAAAACAAACATAACTGTACCAAAGCTGTGTTATTATTTACAATTGGGTGTTCATTTATAACACATAAATTGTCTTTAATTACAAGTTAATTTTTTGACGATCTATATGAGATGGTTTTGAAATTTGTAACGAAACTGTTGTCGTTGCTGCTTTTTTTTATACATGCGAATTACGAAGTTTGAAGGATTTGAAAGTTGTTTTTCCAATTATGCTTGATACGCCTGGATGTTCGTAGGTTCGCATAAGAATAGGTCTTCTGTCTTTAGATCCGAATAGATTTTAAATCCCGAAAGATGATTTAAATATCATTTGTACTTTAACCTGTGAACAAAAAAATTTTATTATTCTTATAATGTGTAACTTTAGTATAAAATTGTGTTTAAATACGTAAAAAGGAATGACCGTTTCTAATGAGTATTTATTTACAGTATATGACTTTAGTTACAAAACTTTGTTTACCTGAAAAAGGAATGAACTTTCTTAATGGGTATTTATCCACAGGAAATGGTTTCCTTGGGAGTTCATTTTTGTTAAAAAGCAATTTCTACTTTCAAAATTCGCTGTAGGCACAATAATCAAATATCGCTTGAAAATAGGATACAGTCTTCATTACCGGCAATCTAGATTAGACTTATGGAAGCTTCGGGAAACATTATAATAAGCGCATCTCTTCGACTACACGCTTTAAAATGATTCGTAAAGTTTACTAAAAGTAGCCTCGTGGGTAACTGAAGGAAACTATTTATGACTTGCATTCAACAGTGTAAGTTCGAATACACATTTAAAGGCAGATAAAATTATTTGCTTCTATATATTACAACGTGTTTCACATATTTTATGATAACGTATTATTTTATGCATTTTGTGGATTAGTTTATCATTTATACAAAAAGAAAAAAAAACATTTTGTGAAACCATATTTCAATGCGTGCTAAATCAATAAGATTATGTACATGATGAGTACATTTATCTTGGTATCAAAAACTTTACTCTGAGTCATCATTGATCCAATATGATCATTGAATCATGTTGACTTATCTGTGATGCAAACAAATTGCGATGCAATGTAAATATTAAAGATGATTGTGTTTTTCTGTTACTGAGTTATGCTAGCACAGTTTAATATTATTACAAATGGAAATTGAGAGTTATAAATGCTGAAAGAACTTTTCCAGTACAAAATTTCAGATTTTCAAAATCCTCATTTAATCTTTACGTTTCTTTTAAACTTTGAGAAAGAACACCATGTTCTAATTCCTGCTGTTGGTCTTAAGGTGATAGAAAAACGTGTTTTCAGGATAAAATAATATAACTGCCAAATAAAGACGGCCAATTGTTTCTGCTGTTACAATATTAAAGATAACTGGTAAAGCTAGATTCCTAAATGCTTATTGGGTGGTGTGTAGTATACAGAACTGTTATATCTGGATAATATATGTCCAGGAGAAGCATACTTAATTTCAGGACATGGCATTTTTTTTGTAATTCTTAATGGCTTCATTATTAGTTCAAAAGTAAAACTAAAGTTTATGTTATTACAGCACATCACAATAAATTCCATATATTTGAACTAAGGTGATAACACTGTAAAAAGTTGCGTCAATAAAGAACAATTTGTGAACACATCAAAACATACAATTTATCAATTCAATGTATGGAAGAGTTGAATAATCTCGGGTAATCGAACATTGGCAGGGAACAAAACTTTTTCGTTAGATATTCCTCTGTTTAATGGAATGTCATGTTTAAATGCTTTGATGGTAGTATCATATGAAGTTTTAATTTTCCGTTACATAGCTTATTTCTAACTGAAATATCAAACTCTTCATGAGCAAGATATGTTCAAAACGTATCCTTAAAAATCACTCCCCCCCCCCCAAGCAAACAGCGAAACTGTATAACTGCATATTGACTGAGACCTTTAAGTTTGAACAGGCAAACAACTCTCGATGAGAAAAGTCAAATTCTCCCTATACAGTCAGCTTGTAAGAGATTTAATTTTGAACTTAATTTAAGTGATAGACATCAAGTGAAAAACCGTTTAATATCTGTAAAATTAAGATATCAGCACAAGGTACACAACACCCAGAATAATTATAAATATCACTTTACTTTATATGTTTTGAGCTAAACCGTCAAGAAAAAGTGGAGAGTTTCAGTTTTTCTAATTATGTATAAGTAAATTGAGAATGTAAGGCTGTAGTTCTGCTTTACTGAATGAATTATTTCTCAATACCTAAAATAATCACATTTTTTTACAAACAATGTTTTGTATTGTTAGTATAAAACACTAGTTGGCACGGTCGTGATCTAATAATTAGTGTAATAGGACTGTAAATTCGAGGGTTGGTGGTTCGTGTCGTCGCAAAATGTTCTCTGCACATTGGCGCCGTGATTGCAATATAAGTGTGATGGTCAAACGTGGATGCTGTTGACTAGGTGTCTTCCTTCTATATATATAGTCTAACAGTTAAACTTAGGGACAGCTTTGTTCAGATAATCCTTTTAGTGGGTTTGCTTGAAGAAGTCATTTGGGTCGTAAGTGTATATTATCTAGAACGATTTTTTTTATCCTTTACTGAAGACGAGGGCTATCTGCGCTAGCCGTCCTTAATTTAGCAGTAAAAGACTAGAGGGAAGACAGCTAGTCATCATCACCCACCCCCAACTCTTGGGCTACTCTTTTACCAACGAATAGTGGGATTGACCGTATCATTATAACGCTCCCACGGCTGAGAGAGCGAGCATATTTGGTTGGACGGGGATTTGAACCCGCGACTTTCAGATTGCAAGTTAAGCACCCTAATCACCGAGCCATGCCGGGCCAAGAGTTTTATAGGAAGTTAAATCCCCAATTAATTTTAATGGGTCAAACTTTCCAACATAAGATAAAAGAAAATAGCACAAGCAGTTTAAATTCTAATGAAGTAAAAGTCCATGGTAGTCATTTGATTATATATATATTTTTGTTTTTGAGAATATTTTGTTTTTTATATCGATATATTTTAAAATTATTTCAAAAATTGAAATTAACAATCAATTTATTGATTTTTTTCAACATGTTCACCAGCTATGTTAACCAAAGCGCTGATGTTTTATTTTAATTATATACATTTTGAGTTATTCTCTTGTTTTTAATGCCTTGCATGTTTACATTTCATACAATTTTCCAAACAAGCAGCTATTACAACCACTTTCTCAAGATAATTTCTGTTATTTTAGAGGATTTTTCTACGCCAGCCTTAGTGCAGATAATCTATTGAGTAGCCTTGCGCTTGAAAACAAACAAACAAAACTCTAAACAAGCTCTTAGGACTACGTCTGTGTAATACTACTTTCGGGCCCGGCATGGCCAGGTGGTTAAGGCATTCGACTCGCAATCTGAGGGTCGCGGG
>NW_013666206.1:227593-232353 GCF_000517525.1 Limulus polyphemus
TGCGCGAAATACAAAAACAAACAAAAAACAAACTATATTACTTTCTCAGTGTTTCATATTTAAACCTTTACTTCTTTATTTATGTATTGAAGTCTTTATCAGCTGTTGCTTGTTTTATTTTCAAGACGTCAGTACTGTATTAAAAATTCGCAATATTTATTAGCAATCCTAGCTAGTGCGAAATTATTCGTTTTTGTAATTGATTGTCTTATTTATTTCAAAAACCGAACGATTTAGTCTTAAAATCGAGAATACGGTGACTCGTAATTCACTTAGATTCGTTCTGACACTTGAAATAAATTTAATCTATGTACTACCAATTTTGTGTTAAATGGTGAGAAAGAAAACTTTATAAAATTCCATTTAGAAAATAACAAAATCCGTAAGCAATTGATTATAGTAATTATGATACGTTTTAGAGCCAACTATGCCAAAATATATTACAAATACCTTTATGAAACTATCTAGATAAAATGACATAAAATAACATATTGTGCCTAAAATTTTTGCTAAAACTCCTAGACTACGTTTATAGACAAATAGTTATTATTCTATTTTTAGTTTACATTATAATATTTACTGTTTTGAATAGCGATATTTATAAGTTTTGAACTTCTGTTTTAGGCGAACATTGCTTGATCAGAGTGTACTAAAGATTTTAAATTCTTATTTATTTTTTGTGCTAAAGTTTTAGCTCTTTCGCTTTCATATGCTACTTTATACAGTTAGACATTTTTCTAAACGAAGTGTTTCAGTTTTATTTCAACCTTATAAACTGGGTTAAAGTTTTAGCTGTTTCACTTCATATACTATTTTCCACAGTTCAACATTTTTCTAAATGAACTGCTTCAATTTTATTTCAACCTTATAAACTGGGTTATAGTTTTAGCTGTTTCACTTTCATATACTATTTTCCACAGTTAGACATTTTTTTAAACGAACTGTTTCAGGTTTATTTCAACGTTACAAACTACCAGTCATTAGAATCTATATGCAGTGTTCAATAATTACTAATATTTCAGTTGTGTTAGCCAATAATATCAATAGTATTTCATAATTATGTTTTTAATAATAACGTCATTGTGGGATTGATGTTCTTGCTGCGTCGCTCTGCCAGATTATTTTACTCCCCACCCGCTAAAAATCGAATAAAAATGAAGTAAAAGTTGTACGTAAATGACTTGAGAATAAAGTATGTTAAATTATTCAGTATGTATGGTTACACAGTTTGGCTTACACATCCTAAGTTTCTCAAATTATTCCTTAATTAGATATTTTTTTCTCTTGATTTGTTCCTATTTTTAATTAGGGTGTGATTCTATATAGTCGCTTTGAGTCGTTAAAAGTATAGCTTATGTGAGATGCTAAAACATGAGAAACAGGAATGATAGATGAGAGAAGCATTTTATTCTTATCGACATGGCAAAACATTATGGTTCTAAAAACCAGTTCCCTTCCAAGCAATTAAAACAAGTAATTTTTTCTCTAACCACAAGCTAAATCACTTGTAACTTCCTAAAAGTTCAAGTTGAAACTGGCATTCTATTTATATGTATGCCAAAGTCATTTAGCTAGCAAAACTCAATAAAAACGGTTTGTTGTATCCTATATTCGCTTCGTGTTTCACGCGACAAGATTAGATGGAGTGGACGTTCACATGGTTTTTGAGGTCAGACACTCATCAATCTAAGCTTTAGTACACTTTAATTTAATAACGTGCTGCTTACACGGAAATTTCAATTTCACTGACTTGCTTGTTGATCAGAAAGTCAGACTGACTGTAGCCTATATATTGAAGTTATAAAACGTTTTAGGTAATCTTCCACAGGGGATCTTTGTTTTTAAAGTTTGACAGCACTTCAATTTACTTAGCTGTCACAATAACACATTTTTTAAACCTTCTGACTATTCTGATACTTTCTTATTTTAGATCGACATAGATCTTTTTTCGTAATGATTTTTACACCATAATAACAACCTAAATTATTATTTAGGTAATAGCAGAGACTGGTCATAGCCTAGGTTAACACCATAATAGAAACCTAAATTATTATTTAGGTAATAGCAGAGACTGGTCGTAGCCTAGTTTAACACCATAATAACAACCTAAATTATTATTTAGGTAATAGCAGAGACTGGTCGTAGCCTAGGAATTATCATATCCAGGCTGTGAATCTGATGGTTCATGGCTGGTGTTCAGTTGCCGAAAATCTCGCTCTGCACCTTATGGCAGTGGGTTTGCAACGAAAGTGACGGTCAAATTCTACTATTGGATTGCAGTAGCCCGGATGTTAGCGGTGAGCGCTACTGACTGGCAGTTGCCTTGCTTTAGTTTATCATTTCATAATTAGGAACGGCCATTCTTAGATAGTCCTTGTGTAGCTTTGGGCAAAAATGTAAAATATAATAAGGGTATTAACAAACTTTAAAGCGATTATCAACAGGTTGTGTTACCCACCAAAGGCTATAAAAACTTCATTTGTCAATAGTAAATAATTATAATAAATTCTAACATAAATTCTTATTACTAAATGCAAACTTGCATCCAAGATTAGTATTCTCACATATATAGATACTTATATTAGCTTTCTAATCTTCTTGCTTATATCCTAAACGAAAATAAGCCATAAGAGTTTTTGTTTCGTTTATTTCCTCAAAGGCTTTTTTTTTATTTGTATAAAATGATTTGCATATAAATAGATGCGCTTCAAAATGGATGACACTTTTCATGTATCATAGAGGCCTGGCATTTCCAACTTTTCTTCATCATACATACAGTTATAACTAGATTCATCTTCTTCCTGTTTGTCAAAAATTCTTTCACTGGACAATTTACTGATATTTTTGTGCGTCTTATTATTTTATCTTTCGGAATACAATTTTGACTGGGGAGCTACGAGGTGATTTATTTTAAACAATTTTTGTCCAGTACCATGAAAAAATAAATCTGTGGCCTTAAAAAACTTTTAAATTGCAACTAGGCTTCCATTGTTCAGGCATGTTTTGTAAAAGTTTAGTAACTGACAATATTTCACACCATTTTGAATAAATAAACATAATTCAAAATGCAATCCATGTTTTCAAGTCGGACACTGGACAGCGTGAGAATGACAGTACATGGTCATGGTTTTGTACATCATCTTGAATGTTCCTGGAATGTGCTTTTTACGTTCTTTAGAATCAAGAAAATTACTAATAATTGGGTAATCTTATAAAATCTTCTGCTGGTGTATTTGCAAACAAACAAAGGAAGGTTTTCTTATGGCTTACATTAACGTATGTTGCTAGCAAGTTACTGTTATAAGAAGATTATAAGCTATTAATACAGAGTTTATTTACTCTTGCACAAATCTCTACTTGTATTGTGTATACAGTCGTTTATATAGGAAACTAACCTAAAATTTCTGTCCCATGTAGCGTGGATTTTTTCGTTAGGCTGCCATCAGAAATTGTCTCTGTAATCTATGTTTAACGAAGCCGTTTTTGTTGAAAGTCGTAAATGGATCGTATTTATCTTTGTAAGGGATATAAAACACATAGCTTTGTACGATTACAATTGGATTTCTAAAAGTCAACATAATTATTAAGGGAGGCCAAATAGAAACTTTCTAAATATTTTGTTGTGCTTTTGAGCAAGAAAAAGTTCAACTGCGGATTATTGGCTCTGTTTTTTTTTCTGGGTGCTCAATAACTTCATATATGTCACATTTAGATAATGAATATGCATATTTCAAGAACACTTTTTTTTAAAGGTATCAAATGTTAAAGTACCGACAGATCAATGTTTTATTCATTTTGATTATGGTACCGAATTACCCAATATCTTTTGAGAGGCTTATTAGATGAACTACATGCAGTTCAAGTCACAGTTAAATAATGGTATAAATTCGCTTAATTTCAAGGCTTATGGAAAAAGAAAGTACTTTCCTTACATATATTCTTACCTGTGCTGTTATTGTACTTTTGTTTTCTTTTAAGAATACCTACCCATTAAGAAACATGCAAAGTATTCAATTAAATTCATTACAATCTTTGGAATGTTGGGTAATTCCAAAATTCTAAAGAACATTATACTTGGATTTTTCGTTAAAACGGGGAAATAAAGCAGCGTGTTGGTCACTAATGGCATAGTAAGATCTTGAAGCTCGGATGGAATTCTCATTTTCAAATTATTTACTTTCTCTCCTGCAGATGACTTCGTGGATTTTTTTAGAAAGAAGAGCTTCTCGCTTTTATTATTATAAAACGGTATTAGTTAGAAGATATTTAGGAAATAGCTAGTTACTGGATCGGTTTCTTATGGTACTTTCTTCTCTTATGATTTCTTGTTATTCGTTAAAAAATAGAATAGGTTAAAATGAAAAAAATTGAACGTGAAAAATATCAGCCGCAAACAGCCGGTATAAAAGAGGTTCCTAAAGTTTTATGCTGGCAAGTCTATGAATCATTTCACCGAAGTCAACTCTTTTTTTTTTTCTCTAATTTTCCTGAAACTGAGCAACAACGTTATTGTTATTATTTGTAACAATGTACGTCAGCATTTTTATTGAAGTTTTACTTCTATCAACAACGTTATTGTTATTATTTGTAACAATGTACGTCAGCATTTTTATTGAAGTTTTACTTCTATCAACAACGTTATTGTTATTATTTGTAACAATGTACGTCAGCATTTTTATTTGAAGTTTTACTTCTATCAACAACGTTATTGTTATTATTTGTAACAATGTACATCAGCATTTTTATTGTAAGTTTTACTT
>NW_013666206.1:233353-251391 GCF_000517525.1 Limulus polyphemus
CTTCTTAATTTTCCTAGTAAACTGAGACAACTAACGTTTATTTGTTTATTTATTTGTAACAATGTACATCAGCTTATTTTTATTGAAGTTTTACTTCTATCAACAACGTTATTGTTATTATTTGTAACAATGTACATCAGCATTTTTATTGAAGTTTTACTTCTATCAACAACGTTATTGTTATTATTTGTAACAATGTACGTCAGCATTTTTATTGAAGTTTTACTTCTATCAACAACGTTATTGTTATTATTTGTAACAATGTACATCAGCATTTTTATTGAAGTTTTACTTCTATAATCTTGAAAAAATAAAAAGTAAAATAATTATATAAGTCATTTCAATCTACCAATTCTGCTGTTTCCCAGTGACACAGCAGTATGTCTGCGGACATACAACGCTAGAAACCGGGTTTCGATACCTGTTGTTGGCGGAGCATAGATAGCCAATTGTGTAGCTTTATGCTTAACTTCAAAAATACCAATTTTACTTCCATGCATAAAATCTATAGTTTATATTTTGACTACCAGGTTACACTAGTCTGAAGCAACAAGTGATTATGTATCCATTTAAGCAGCAAATCAGCTTGTAGTTCGATTTTCATCCAACAAAATAATTTCTCTACAAGCTGAATATTGCAGTTTCTAAATATTTATTCTATGGACCTGTTTTTCTATCTGTCTATATAAATGTGTAATCTGAACATCTATACGGTATACTACAAAATGTTCTCTCAGATCATTTTATATTATGTTTAATTTATTTTATTACCTTCAATGATATATAGATTTATAGATTACTTCCATCAGCATTACACAGTTTTCTTGATCATGAGTATATTTGCAACAAAGCAGCTACTCTTCAACCTAGAAACAGTAAAACTGGTTTTTAATATTTTATTCGCAGTACCTTCACCGAGACGTTTTATGAACATAGTAATTAAAGAAAAAAAAGCAGTTTCATGTATATTACTGGAATAGGAGGAATATGAATATATATATATATCATGGCGAGCAAAACTCATTTCAATTGTAGGGAATACAACAGCCAACTAAAGTAGTTTTTTGGACATGCAGTTACGTCTGTAGCGTTTCATAATCGGTTTACTGCTGATTCATCGACATGATAAGATTCGCTGAGTTCGTTTTGTTAGGATTAGTTTAAAACTTTACACATATATAAGGTATATATTATACACGAAGCATTTGTTGTTACCGATCAAGCTGTACTGATGAGAGTTGATAATACTGGAAGATGCAATCCTGTGGTGTAACATCATGTGTTTCTTTAATTTTTTGATGACAAAAATGTAGCGAAAATTGTACCCAATTGTTTGTTAGCCTTAAGTATTTATTTAATTATAAAATAGGCCTCAAATTGATGTATCCATAAAAAGTGTACCTCCTGCAAAATTCGGTTGCAACTATACTTACGGAGTTAACATATAAAGCCAACGTCTTTGTCGTCACTAATTTTTTTAAGTGCCACAAGGGATCATCATGAACATAAATCTAACAAACGCTCTAACATATTTAAATAGAGTTGATGGATCAAATTCTCTTATGTATTCTTAACTGTAAAAAGAAAACTTAACTTTTGTCACAACGCCAGAGAAAGCTGAATAAATTAATTGATTCCTCTGATATTGTTTACACTGGTTTAACAAGTGACGGTAAGATAAAGATACCGTAATATTCATGAATGTTTCATAAAAAAAAAAGGTAAACCATTCTATTCCTTACAAAATTGCCTTCGAAAACATTTTATTGGAAATATAATAACCAGGTAAGTATTTCTTTTCTTGTTTTAAATATCTGTATATTCTTCACAACTTGCTTTATAATATAATCCATGAGTTTAGTATATGTACTCGAAATATTTCATGTCAAACTTTCGAATAAAAAAATGACCGCATTCTATTATTTTCCATGTAAACTTCTAAGAAAATAAGAAAATATTTTTTTTGTTTTCCTGCAGTTTGAGAAACAGCATTCAAGTCATATTAGAAAGATGATTTTGTTTATAGTCTGTATATTCCAGTTCCCCTTGCGAGTTTCTAACAAAAGTTAATATATGATAATCTCCGTCATATTTACCATAATCGAAAGGCTTATTTGTATGGTTTAATAAATCAATAAAGTACCAATCCTTCATATAAAAATCTTAAACATTTGACATTGAAAGTGAGCGTCACCATCCTATGGGTAAAGAGTGAAGGTCACATACACTTTGTTTGTCTGAGCAATTACAATAAATGCATAAGATTTCATTTGCCTAGATTATGATATAAATAAAGTTAGTTTGTATTTGATGTTCAATTTTTAGAAATCATGGATTTGATGTGTGTGTGTGTGTGATATGTTCTTTAGTTTCTCAAAACGAAGGGTCATTGGTGAACATCTTTTATCCAATCACTTTGGAGAGAGCCCCAAGTGTTCTACCAGCAAGAATATATCTACCTCATTTCCCTGCCATTGTGTAACACCACTATATTTTGGAACCCGTCTATTTGATTCCTTCTCGCAGATATTTTGTGCATTGTCATTATTGCTCTTTAATACTGCTTCCTAGGAATGGCGGTAATGAGTCTTCTACTTCCAGAACATGTCATAAAGAAGTTTGCAAACTCTCCATGAATAAAAACGTCTACAGAATGTCTTTAAAAGGCTTTCCAATAAATCGCCACTTAGATCCTCTAAACATTCTACGCCATAATGGCTATTTTCATTCAGTTAGACTGTCGAGGTTGTTGTTAAATAAAGACAACATCAAAGCTTTCACTATTTTACCATACCTCTTGTATCTCTCTAAAGAATCCGTTTTTGAGCCCTGAAAATACTTTACTGATTCAGCAGTTTCAATAGTAAGGAAAGAATATAACAACGATGGACGTGTTCTTAGTGGTGTGAGTATGCTTCCGAACCACCATGCCCCATTCACATCCATACCACTTCACATGTTACTAGAGGCTGTTGCTTTTCATGTTTTTACTGGATGTATGACCAAAGTTTCTTCTCTATATCTGTCACTTGTTGAACTATTAATCCGACGGATTATGATTACCTCCTAGATTAGCTGCTGTTTCCATTTGTCATCGTCTGATATTTTAGTGGAAACATTTCAATGTGTCATTGTTTTGATAGAAATGGGAGAGGTAGATTCATAGAAAATCTACATTTGTATTGTGTTATCTCCTTGAATTCCGGTGCAGTGACATACTTCACTGTTGACCTATCATTTTTCTCACCTTCTTTCATTTACTTGAAAGATAGCTACAAGGTAGTTTTAACTTGTGGCAACTTATGGCAAAATAACGAAACATACTTTTTTGCTTCTTGGCAGTGAGGCAGTGGTTGATTTATAAGAACTTTTCAACTCATTTATATAGTATTCACTTGGAATTTGAGTTTCCCCAACTGCTCGCCTGGCTTCATGGTCATTAATCCCGATTTTTTTTCTTTTTCACTTAACGAAATTGCTCTTAAGCTAGTAAAAACTTCCTAAGCAGTATCTAGTTTGATCTTAAGAACTTATGTCCCTTATTTAGTTTTATGTAACTTAGTTTAGTTTTTCCGAAATGTTTGTGTCTGGCTATTTCCAAAACTTTCTTCTGAGATATGTTTTAGAAGAAAAATATTAAAATGCTTTCTTTCTTATTAGAATTTAATTTTTTTTTGTTACTAATCAAAAAAGTGCCATTATACATATCCAGTGAAATTCGCTTTGATTGATCGTTATTAATATCTTTTTTTTTTAAACTATTTAACCGATTGAAGCAGTCATCACTCTATCTATAAATTTTGAAAAATGGTGTCAGGCTAGGCTGTTGCTAAGAATATTTCTTGTTGTAATCAATTCATGTCTGATGAATATACTTTGATTTCAATACATTATAAATTATTTTGTTAGTATTCAAAGTTTCAAAACGATAAACGTAACAGTGATATTCAATAAATAAGGATTTGAGTCTGTAAACCCAATATAGCTCACCTGATTTTTTGTCATAGAAGAAAACTGCTACGTTTAACCAGATATGATTTAACATTAGCACATTTTCAGAAGCCCAATAAACATCTAAAGAAGCTATAAAAATTTCCAAGTTTGTAGTTTGTTTCTAAGTCTTATAAACCTCACACTAAATTCTGGCGTTCTTTTCTACAGGAAGTACACCTCAAGTCTCTTTCTCGCAAGTTATTCGTTACTTCTCACATGATTTTATTCGTCTTACATTGATGCAAGTAGTTTCTGATCTGCTCTATCTAATGGTATTTAAACTATATCTGTAGTTTTTGTAGCCATATATTCTCAGGTATTATACTTTTTTAGCAAATAAAATTCTATGCTTTGGAAAGAATAGAAAATATTTAAATAAAAATCGAAAAGTCTGTTGTTTATAGGCGAGACAATTTGGAGCTGTGCAGAAACAGAAGTGTAACATTTTTTTACATTTGTCTTTGCGAATTGTATTACATAAGTGCTACAAAATTGCGAAAATATCAGTTCTAAAATATTGTTTAAATAGAGTTAAAAGTATTATTAGTAATTAAATTTAAAATTTGATATGCAGGTGTGCATTTGAAACTTAAAAAGTGATCACTGGTCGTAATAAGGTTAAGATCAAAATCCTTCTCAATAGCTTTCATTATAATGGCCAAGAGGCTATAACAGATCATTTACGCAAGCGAAACTTCAATAAGTACTACTCAAGTCTGGGAATATATCTTTCGGGCTGTAAGATGTTGTGTCATATCTTTCCTTCTTTATTCTCTCGTTTCCTTTTCTTTCAAACCATATCTGGCAGGAGGGAACTTTGCTGAATTACAGCATATGCTGTTGTATATCCCATCGCAAATCCTAGGAAGGATCTTACAAGCTATTCTAATAACAAACCTATTCTTTTGAAAGATGCCTTTGCAAGTCTCTCTTCTAGAATAATCTAATATCCGTTGAAACACCTAACAGCAGTTTTGCAGGCTAAGATCCACCATAGATTATCTGGTAAGATTCGAAACGTACATAAACGTTTTTCTACTTTTGAACGAGAACATCTTATGTCTAAATTTTCTTGCCAGTAAAAGGCATATAATAAACCATTTAAATATGGTATTTTACGATACATTCGTTCGTATAGGTTTGTAGCCATTTATAAATCAGCATCCATAATATTTTAGGTTTATTGAAGTCTGTGTTGGTTCTACAATTTTATGTTCTTTCACACAGAACCTAGACGTTCCTTATGGTTGTGATTTCCCCTGAAATTTAACACTGTTACGGAACAACTTCCTTCATTTTGTACAAACTATCTCTCTCTCTCTTTGATGATTGTCAGTCTTCAAATATGAGATTTAATAAGAGATAGCTTTCGACAGACGTTAATTGAATATTAAAGTAAATTTTTACAAGCGTTTTTTTATTTTCTACAACCATACATTTCACTGCCAATAGAGTTTACATCCAGGCATGCGTAATACTGTAATTCCTGTGATGATAGATATAAATTTTTGAGACCTATAGACTATAAGCTAATTTGTATTCTACACACATAAAACTGCTGTTAGTTAAGTGTACCATGATTTTGTAATATCTCTCTTCAACATTTTTACAAGCAGAAAGATATTCTTTGCCATAGGTTTATAGAGCCTTTTCGCAAGGTTTCACATTGGCAATTGTTTTCCTAACTCATCCTCATCTGTTACTTGATAAGCCAATGTGTTAGCAATGTATAAGTCTTGTGACTTTAACCCATATTTTACTTTCTTGTCGTTACTATATTGTTTAGTTTTAGTAATAACTTAAACATATTTCTCTATCGTTTCAGTAGTAAGTTTAGTATATGTATTTAGGACTAACCTAAATCTTCTCAGCTAGTCGAAAATATCGTAAACAGCGAGACTACCCAACTGATGAAACAAAACATTCTAATATTTATAAGTAAAAGCGTAAGAAAATCATATTTAATTAGCTGTACTGATAGTCAAATTTATTTTCGCTTTAAGTGCATAGGTTTCTCTGATCGGAAGTTCTTGTTATTAGTTATTCAAACTTCGACTATTATCGTGGTCGTACAGTTGAATAACAGACTTTGTTAAATAATAATCTATGTAATAAGACTGTAAATATCTTCTCTTTTCATGATGAGTGGTTTTTACTTATGTTAGTTGTATTGTATAACTGACTATAAAGATTTTTACATTTTTTTCACGTTTTGCATTTTCTACATTTCAAATTGTTTCATTTTACATTTTAGAATTTAACTTCTTAAATAATCTTGTTTATTGCAAATGATCGTAGCTTCCTTCCAGCTTTAAAATCCTAAGTGGACAGTTGTTCCGAAATATTATTGTCGTCCTTATGAAATATATTGTACACACAAAAAATAACAATTTTATTCCAAAAATGTTCTTTCTTCTCATTGCCTAAGGTATGTAGTAAAATATACGCGTGAATAGCTTTCTGGTAGAAATCTGAGCTGCGTCTTTTTATTTTTTTTTAATCAAACAGAGATTTTACAAAACGACGCTATTGCCTACTATTGTTTCAGTGGTCCCTTGGCATTTGCCCAATAACAGTAGTAATTCAAATATGTTTAGTCAAACTAATGGTGTTCTTTGTTAATGTAAAACAAACCATAGCTTAAATGCTGTTCTTCTGTATAAAAGTGATTATTAGTTTATCATTACTTTAATTTTTTACCGAGGAAACAGTTTATATAGTCTAGCTTTTAGTAACATTCGCACATTATTTTATAACGCTAAAATCGAATTTCGATACCTGCTGTATGCAGAGCACAGAAAGCCAAGTTGTACAACTTTATGTATAATAAAAAACAGAAAACTGATTTTTTTCCAAACACTATAAGCCAGTATAAAATACATACTTTGCTTTAAGTTATACCTATCATTCTAAAATAACACGAAAAATTATTTTAAACATTACAGTACAAAAGTATTTGTTTCATGGATAAGAACATAGGAAATTGTAATATTCTGAGTATTTAATTAATGAATTCTACAATAATCGCTGTAGCTATTTACAGATAAATAGTTAGATATTCTTACTGAAATAGAGAGGTACAGTTACCATTAGATCCTCAGATATGATTAATGATCATGTTGACATGTATAGCAACTGACTGATTAGTTTGTTAATATGATGGTAGGCCAAACACTGTTGATGAGAACTTTCAAAACATTTCATAATAAATGACTACATATCTATTATACATCGAAGTTGAAATTGTAAACTTAAAGAAAATATATAAGTATTCATGCTATACAGTATAATAGTATCAACAGTTTTCCTCAACCTAAAAACTACCCTAAACGTCCCAATGCTTTAAACAAATATTTACATTACCAATAGGTGTAAAAATAGCTAAATACTTATTTCTATTTAAGTTCTACAGTGTTATTGACAATAAAAAATATTTCAATCCTCATCATGAAAAGCCAGCGATGAGAAGGGACAGTAAAAAAAAAACACCATTAGAATTAAAGATTCTATAAGATAACTGGTTATAAGAATGATAGAAAACGTAGTCCGTTAATGGGCTATAAATTGAAATATAATACCCATAAGAAAATATTTGGCATTATTTTTTACTCCCCTCTGTCCTTCCAATAGGTCTATATCACTTGAGCATCAGACACCCCAAATTAAGATAAAACTAAAAGTGTTTCTGAAATTGTTTGTCATATTTTATTTACAAATAATTTTTCTTTCTTTAGAGTTATTTTTTTATATTTTGATAAGTGTTATCATAAGATAGAATAGAATAAAAAATGTTTTGGAGTCTAAATCAAAGCGAAAGTGTAAATCAGCTACAAGTTTATCTGATGTTTATCTTTGAAACATTAAAGGATTCTTTTTATAGTACTAATAGATTGGTTTTTACCAGTGACATTTCATTAAATATATTTATTTTTATTTTCTGATGTAAATAATCTCTATAATAGAGTATCTATAACATATTTGTTTTTCATTTCTCCTTATAAATTGTATGTACTTATTTTTTCGTAATATCTCAAGAAGGTATCTAAGCAGGTAAGAATCCACGAACATAAAGCTGATGGTACTGTCTTCAGATAGAACATGACCTGACATTGCAACATGGATTATAACGACGTATTGAGGCTGCAAATCATTTTAATATATTGTACTTAACCTTCTCTATTTGCAGAAAGATTCTAGCGTTAAATTATTTGAACATTCCTTAAGTTTAAAGAATTTCTAAATCAAGTTTCAATTTGCTTGGAAGGCAGTATTTACTATCACGATTTGAACTAAAAACTGTGTTTGTTTAGAAATATAATTAATAATTTTTCTTTCCAAAGCATACAGTGACATATATTAATAAACTATTCGACATAATAGAATTACATTTATTATTTATATATTTGTTTTATTTATCATTATGTATATATAACATATTTTTCGTGTGTATGAATTTCACTAATTGTTTAATGATTATTAATTGCTTAAATGTATGGTAGGTTAGTTTTATTCATTGCAAACAGCGAAAACCAAATTTATTTAAAGGTTAACTTAAACATTAAAAATACATATAATTATATTATGGTATTCTGTTGTTTACGTTAACTAGTTTTAATTAGTTGGCTGAAGTTTTTATACATTACTTAGTTGTCTTTAAAATATTGCCAGATAATTATTAATATTAGTGTAACAATATATTTTTTTCATAAATATAAATTTTATTAATAAGACTCAATATAAGAACGTAATTCAGAAAATATTACCATCCTAGTGAAATGCTTGAACAGGTAACTAAACTTTTTCAAGAGTGGGATTATATCAAACAAGTAAAAATGATTTACTGTGTGTCTTGAAAAAAAAAGACAACAAAAGATTTTAACATACACATATTGTTTAAATATATTTTCGAATTCGAATAATGTGATAATCAGTTGTATGCGTAATCGTTGCTTTCATAATACTTTGATTGTTTGTTTAGAGCAAAGTTACTAGGGCTAACTGCCGCCGTCCATAAATTTGAGCTGACCACCAAAAGCTTGGCAATCGGCCGGCAGAATCGACCGCCAACTCTTGGGCTACTCTTTACTAACGAATAATGGCATTGATCTTCACATTATAACACCCCACCGCTGTAAAGACAAGCATGTTCGACACCGAGTTTTGATTCCGCTACCCGCAGATTTCAAGTCAACCTCCCTAACCAGACCCTTCTTGATATTACAAGATTAAAATATATCTATTTATTAGCAAAATCTAAGGATTCTCATCATTGTTAGCTTCTGTCTTTCTATTTACAAACAAAATCTAAGGATTCTCATCATTGTTAGCTTCTGTCTTTCTATTTACAAACTTTAAATGTTAAGGGCAATAACTTTCTAACTAACTTTTTGATATAACGAGACATCAACGTTTTTTACTTGCACAATAATTTATTTCTAAAGTTTAAAAATATAAGTTAAAAAACTTTAAAACTCTACCTGTTTTGGTGGAAATAATTCCACCATCGTCAGGAGAATTAACGTATTTAAAACAGGTAGCGATTGATAGAGGGTATCAACCTAAAATCATAGATAGGATGTACAGTAAATATTATAACAAACTTCAAATTTCTGGATGTACTAAATTGCAGATAACAAAAAAGGGAGGTAGAGAAAAAATATGTTTGCCCAATGTTTCACCGTGGTCAATAAAAATAGGTAATGTGTTTAGGCAAAGTATAGATTGCCAAGTAGCATTTACTCCTCAATTAAAATTAAGTCATATAATTAATGGTTTGAAAGATAAAATTGGGTTAAGGGATAAATGTGGTATATATAAAATTTCATGTACTTGTGGTCTAAGTTATGTTGGGCACACAAGTAGGAACTTAAAATTTAGAATAAAAGGACATCATTATGCAGTAAATAAATTAAAAACGGGTGAATTGGCTTTGGCAGAACATGTGGCGAATTCTATACATATTATTAACTGGGATAATGTAAAAATACTTAAACAGGTAACGGGAAAAGATGAACTAAATATAAGAGAATCCTTAGAAATTGTTAAAAACAAAATGAATATAAATAGAGATTTAGGCCCTGGAGCCATGGAAGTAAATTTTTTGGAAATCGTTGTTGTAAATGGCACCACAAGCTAATTATAAATGTACATAGGTTTATAAGAAACTTCGTGGTTTATTCTCATGAAGATAGTGGAATTATTTCCACTGAAACAGGTACAGTTTTTAAAGTTTTTTATTTATATTTTGTAAACTTTACAAATAATTTACTGTGCAAGTATAAAACGTCAATGACTCGTTTTATTAATGTTATTTAAAATGTTTTGTACAAGAACTGTCTGTTTTACGTATTGGGCAATAACTTTACTGGAAGTATCTTTATGAGTTTGACGTTAACGTTTCTTTTGCCCATTTCATTATTTTAACTTAAAACAGACTTGACAGTGAACACAAATGATTAAATAAACATTTGTAAACGTGTATTTTATGTGATCTGAAATTCGTTAATCAAGTTTGTTTGTTTTTTAATACAAAATCATAGATAAATTTATTATAGTAAACTATCTGATCCATCGTCTAAGTGATTTAATATCTGAATTTTGGAAACATCTGGCCCTGAACTGAAAAAATTAAGAATTTTATTGCGAGACCAGATGAAGAATGAGTCCAAAAGATCGATAACCACAGCTAACTTGTTTGATACAGCAACCCAATTACTCGCTCCCTGCCGTTTCTTATTTCTTTCCTCTTTTTTTTTTTTTCAAACAGGAAATTGAACTTCAGAAATATTCCGGTTTTTCGCAATATAAAGAGTTGTCAAAAGGTGAGCAAGTACTTTCAACTTAATTTACTCAAATCACTGACATTCTGAAACCAATTATACGGTCTTAATGTAAAAAACCAAAAGAAATGACATAACGACTAACAAACCAAACTACATGGTTACAGTTCTTCATTAAAAAGGCTAGTATAGCGTGTTTCACTTAATGAAAATAAACTTTAGTTTGCAAAAATACGTTATGACCATCAAATTACTTGTTGCACATAGTGCTTATTTGAGGTGTAGCGATATATTTCAATTATAATATTACCTTGATTTTCAACCCATGTTTTCATTACAATCCACTCACTTAACTGCTAATTGTGGGACGTCAATGCTTGTTATGGGTTACGTTTTTTCGTAGGTAGAAATATTTTTGTTCTTAAATAAATGTATCTAACACACTAAAAATTGCAGATAGTGGTTGATTAAAAGATAACCTTTGTAGTTAACTATCACATTTTGAAAGGTTGTATTGAAAGGTCAGTGACGATAACTTTGTAAAGGACCATATATTTAGCGTTGTTTTCAACAGATTCTAAAATAGTAAATTTGACTTTAAACACGTCAGAATGTAAAATCATAATTATTTCCTGCTGGTTTCAAAAATTTCGCACACAGCTATATAAGAACCATCTATACATAGTCGTCACTTATTCTGAATCAGAAAAATACCAGCTAGCAACTCTGGGCTGCTACTGTCTGATCAAATAACGGGATTTGATCGTCACTTTTATAGCGTATCCAGTGTCCCAAAGTGCAGAGTACGTTTCTGTGGTAAAAGGTCTAGAATCATGAATTCTTTGATTCACAGTCTGGGCATACTAAATACTGAACTATATCCAACCTAATTTTGTTATATAATATGAAAAAAAATGTGCGAGATGTTA
This sequence comes from Limulus polyphemus, assembly GCF_000517525.1. NCBI lineage: Eukaryota > Metazoa > Arthropoda > Merostomata > Xiphosura > Limulidae > Limulus > Limulus polyphemus. The sequence continues at coordinate 245,055 of NW_013666206.1, forward strand.
AACAAGTGTAGGTGCTCAGTAACATCACAACATAATATAATTAAATAGCTAGGCTGGTAAAACAATTGAAAATATTTAGCTCCTAACAAAGTTTTATCGCTTTAAGCCAATTAACTCGATAACCTGTTACTTTGAAGAAATTCTGCTAATGAGTTTTGCAGCGACGACACTAATTTGATTTACTTTTTCTTTTTTCTTAATTTATTAGGCTTAACTATTTTACAAAATATTCATGTTGCTGCTTGTTTAACTTACTTTTACATAACATCCTTATAGTGTTTTCCTTTTTATATAATATGGTTCTTTTTTTTCACATCTTTTTGTATACCTTAGCTTTTTTTTTACATATAAAGTGTTTAGATCAGATATCGCTGCACCCCCCCCCCCCATTGGTACAGTGGCATATCTGCAGACTTACAACGCTAGAAACCGGGTTTCGATATTCGTGGTGGGCAGAACACAGTTAGCCTATAGTGCAGCTTTATGCACAACTACAAACAAACAAACAGATATCGTTGCTTTTTATTTTCATAGTTTTTAGCAACAGAAAACCTGAACCTAATGCAAATAGTTTATTCTTTTTAGAATCAAAAAGTGGTATATGTTATATAATTAAAAATGTCTAGAACAAAAAAAAAAGCTAAACTTAGATTTGAAACCACTGTATCAAGGATACAGCAGTATGAATAATTAACATTTACCCACCGGACTACCTTTTGAATTCAGCTGTTACATCTTCTTTTTAATACTGAAGATCATTCTCTGATTTAATTCAGTTCTCTTTATACCTCTATTGGCTATGAGATTTACTAAACTTATAAAAAGTGTATTCTTAAATTACTATACATGCCTTTCCCCGTTCATTTCAATGTCCACATATGTGATTTTTTTTTGTCTATGTCATCCCATTATGTTTACATTATGCTTTGTTGCCACACCAAGTAAAAAAAGAGCTAAAAGAAGAACTTACACTACGTGCTAAAGGCTCATTATTCGTAATCTAAAACAAATATGAATTTTCTGGGTTAATGTGACGTAAGAGTTATTCATTTTCAGAAAATTAGGATAGTGGCATTTCAACATTAGGAAGAGTTGTTGAAATATTACAGATTTGTACAAATGCTTGTTCCTGTGCATACAGTAACAATATAATGTTATTTCAACTTTTTTACCAATAATTTGAGGGGATTTCAACAGTGTCTCTAGATGTTGTATACGTGGACGCTAATAGTTTGTCCATTTATGTGTCTTGCAATAATTGTTTCTATGTTTAAAAGTTTTTCTCATTCAAAATGGTTAACTGTTGGTTATTTACTAAAACCATTTTATAAAATAAGTTAGCTGTATTTTTATCTTAATTAAAACCTAAATATACTGCGATAATACATGCATTTTGACTTTTGATATTGGAAAAGAGCAAGAAAAAAAACAGCCGTATTAAATGAATTAAACTAAGATGTCCTCTGGAGTTGAACTTGAACCGTAGCTGTTAGGAGAAGATAACTGCACATAAGCAATGCTTTATATCAAAACAACAAGATTTCAAATTTTGCACGTATCACTAATCCCGTAATCATTTTCAAACTCGTATCTTTAGAGAGAAAATTGACATTAAAATTTATGCACAAAACAATAATAAAATATATCGCTTTAGGTGCTACAGTCATTAAACCGTAGTTAAGATTAATAACTACCAGTTAAATCTTGTTTTATGCCAATCCTCCTTTAGTTACTGCCCTCTAGCGGCTCGTCAGTAAGCCTGAGGACTTATAACGTTAAAAATCAGGTCTATCACCAGAGGTGGGCAGATAGTTAGACTTGTTTGTTTGTTTTTAATTATGCACAAAGCTACACAAGGGATATCTGTGCTCTGCCCACCACGGGTATTGAAACCCGGTTTCTAGCCTTGTAAGTCCGCAAACATACCGCTGTGCCACTGGGGAGGGGCAGATAGTTAGAGGTGTATAGCTTTGTGCTAAATAACAAACAAACAAATCTTTTGGTTACTCTTCAACAAAGGGAAGAAAAATAATTTAATTACTTTTTGAATGTTTATTTCTCTTAATCCAAACAAGATATTAAGCTGTTGTGTTTAGATATGTTCGGAAAAATAATAATAGTAACATTTCAGCATTCGAAAACAGCTGCGTAAGTATCTCAAGTTTGTCCCAAAGCTCAGTCTAGAATGTAGTGTTACACTGCCTTATAAATTGGCTTGAGTCACAACTGTGCCTTTGAATATTGTTCTACTTGAACATACTGTGTGGATCTTCACAATATCAGCACCATCATTTTGGAATGTATTAAACTATTGTAATTCAACAAGAAGCGTGGCATTTGTGAGGATATCAGTACTTTTATATTGTTAACTAGAAGATTTTTCAATAAAATATGTATGTTATTAGTTGATATCGAATTGTTATACGATAAATTATCAGTAAAAGTATCAATATTACACATGATTATATGTTAATATCAACACCCTTTTTACAGTACTAATAAGACATTGTCGTTTAAAGAAATGTATGTTATTTATTAATATTGACTTCACTTGTGTTACTGAAGGAAACTAACACGCATTGAACTTGTTTAATAAAACCTATGAAAACCCTTTCGTAGTATTATTCAGTTTCTTTTCTGGCTGCTCTTTAGCTTTTCTTTGTTATTTGCTATGTCGCGGTCACATTTCTAGATGAGAATACCCCAGTATGTAAGCTCGTTCAGTACCAACAACTGTCGACAAGAATGACCTGCCAATTGTCACACTGTCGAATTCGTATACAACAGTACCTATTCCTAATATATTTTATGCTTGAAGTTGATGTTCTGTTAAGATGTGAACATTAGTGTCTTTTGTTTCTAATGATTTTGAACTTCCTGTTGACTCTTGACAAAACTTTTGGCATGAGTCAAATGCTGATTTTTTTGTACACATTAGAACCTACCTGTTGCTAAGAGGCATCATTATATTGACCTACTACTAATCTGAACTAGAACGTACATTTTTTAACTGTGCAATTAATTGTTTTATTTTGCAGGGTTTAACCTTAGTGGTCAGTTAGACCACGTATGGGATTCCACCTTCGAAAAGCATTTGTTGAACAGTTCTCAACCCTATTGCAAATTTTACGAAATGTGCACTGTCGTATGAGGAATCCAAACGTTTTTGTCAACTAAAAAGAACTGGAATAAATACAATGATTTTCTTTTTGGTAGATGGAGAAGTTTTTTTTTTTTTTTTTTACTTAAGCTTTGACTTCGGTCGTGGTTTTATTATAATACAATGTCTATAGCTATTTTCTCAAAGCTAACATATCGACATAATACGTTTATTATAATTTCTTTGTTTAAAATGACTACGATTTGATACCCTAGGAAGCTTCTACACTGGAGAAAACCATAATGTGGAGCGGAAAGCATAACCAGTTTTGTTTGATCGAAAATTGTTTACAGAGAAAGACATGAACTGAAAAATGGGAAGATGATAATGATAATGAAAACAAACGAGCTGCAGGACTTTGTAAATAAAGGTTGTGATTCTGATGAAGAATAAGCTGCAGAATGTAGAATAATTTATTAGCTGCAGGACATTGTAAATAGTAATTGTAGTGACACAACTGTGGAACGTAGAAGAAGTTAAAATGTGGTGCAGAAAAAGAAAGTGGTGGTCATGAAGAAGAACGTTGCGGATTGTCGAAGAAGTATAATAACAGGAGGCTGTAGAAGATTGTATGATGGAGAATGATTTCACACTAAAGCTGGTTTTCTTGTGAGCTTCTTATCATCCAAAGAATTAAAGTTTGAGTTGAGTTGTCACATAAACGTCCGTTACTGGCCAGATCGACTCACCAAAGCGGTGAGAATGATTAGCTTTGGGGAGATAGAAAACCAGTATGACCACTATGCTATATCCATAGAAATCGCCACAGCAAAAGACTCCTCAGATCAAGCCTTAAAGATCCTTATATTTTATTCAACGTTTTCGGATTCCAGCATTTTATGCGGACCCTTCTTTGTTACCAATAGTTACATAATTAGTCCGGCTGACTCAAAGATTAACTGCTAAAATGAAGTTTATTAATAATATTTTTACCTGTTTTTTTTTTCACTTTTGGTTACCAGTAAAGTCAAATCCAAACTAAAAGGATTAAGTAATTAATAAACGCCTTGCGGTATTATAGGATTTTTTCAGTATCTCTAAAACACATGTAAAGGCTTTTTCTCCTTCTTCTTTCATATGTTTGCATAAAGCTACACAAAAGATATCCGTGCTAGGCATTATTATTTTTGAAATGATAGATTATAGGGAAGGCATTTAGCTGATAGAACACGTCGTCAACTCTTGGACTACTTAATTTAATGGTTGGATATGAACATCACTCTTGTAACCCACCCACGCCCCCAAACTGCAGAGAGTGATTTTACGACAACGAGACGCGAACTCAGATCCATAGTAGGGCAGGTTAATTCCTGGGCCACGCCGGCCCTATATAAAATTAATAGGTAATTAATGATGAACCAGCATATTAGTACTGCAATATTGTTTTTATTTGCGAAATTATACTAGAACCAATAGAAAATGTATCAACATATTTTTACATAGGGTAATCACAATTATTTGCTACTGAACATAGAAAAATCAAAAGGTTGTCAAAAAATGTCACGGTGAAAATTTTAATTTACTACTTCAAATCGGTCAAATGTATGAATGTACTAAGTACGTATTTTTCTGTAATATGTGTCGCAAAAATACTCTTTGAAAATATTTACCTGGTGCAATCGAGGAACTGATAACTGTGATACGTGTGACCACTTGAAAATAATCATATATTTATTATTTGTATACGAAACTGTGTCGTACTGGAAATGTGTATCATTGTAATAATGCAAGCGTAGTGTGGGTTCTTGGTGAGAAATAAAGCATTATAGCAATGGTAAACAATACAGCTTTAATGACAATAATAAATAAAACGAAACAATTTGAAGTTGTAGCAATGAAGTATAGTAATAATATCGAAGAAGATAACTGAGAAGTGTTAAATATATATAATACAATAACAGCAGAATTAGCAATGTTAACAGTAAAGTGCGCTATTTGAATTAAAACAAAGCGATGTCTTAGAAATAAACCAAATGTTTGGGAAACAAATTTAAATAAGTTAAGTAGGCCGATTGTGTGTACACATATCTGGCGTTTATCTCCAATAGAAAACAAATAAATAAAGTAAATAAAAATATTAGATCAAAATCTGATTTCACTTTAACAGAACTCATTCAAAGACATATATACATATATGAGTATATAAATATTATTGTAAATTATTTATTCTTGGAGTACTTTTTTGTTATCTTTAACATATATAAATATTCTAATATGACTAACAGTGTTGTCATTTTTACAGGATTCTGGTGGTTCATGGGGACATATAAAGAGACTTAATAGATGTGCACAAGTTTTACAATTGTAATCCGTTTTAAAAACACTTACAAAGAACATAATACTTTAGTAAAGAAGAAATTGCCTTATGAAGCTATATAATTTAACATATTTTCCAAAATATAATCTAGGTTAGCAAACAAAGTCATATTTTTCATAATCTTCCGATGAAAGAAAAAATATAAATCAAACTCGTTAACACATTTTATTTCTTCAGTAATTAATACTTATAACAACTATGAGTCATAAGTTATTGTTGTTTTTTGTGTAGAAATTTGCGGTTGATTCTATTGCTTATTGTAATTCTAAGTCATTTTATAACAATACTTATTAAAAGTTCAAAGTCTATACAGATAGTTTTTGTCTTAGAACAGCAGCTTTATGTTTTGCCTTATGTATCAATTTTTAAAAATGAGGCTAAGTACACTTCTTAATATTAATATTTTGATCTTTATATTATATTGTAAGTTAAAGCATAAAAAAAAAACATAACATGGCGAAACTGTAATATAATATTTCATATTCATAATATTACTTTCGGCTTATTTAATATACAGTTTTACCACAATATAAAACATCTTATGGTTTTCATCTTAGTTACAGACCAGAAGTGGCTCAATGGTTTAGCAAGCCGGACTATGGATCTACAGATCCACCATTCGCGTCCTGTTGGAGCCAAAGATGCTTTAAAAGGGTGGCTCCCCAGTGGCACAGCGGTATGTCTGCGGACTTACAACGCTAGAAACCGGGTTTCGATACCCGTGGTGGGCAGAGCACAGATAGCCCTTGTGTAGTTTTGTGCATAATTAAAAACAAACAAACAAGCTAAAGTAAAATTATTTATATGGAAATATCATAGATTGTAGATAAACTTACTATGTAAAAAAAAATTAAAGTAAG
>NW_013666206.1:251943-254533 GCF_000517525.1 Limulus polyphemus
CAAACAAACATTATTAAAAGGGTGATCGTCAGATCCCACTACTCGGTCAAACAAGAGTAGCCTAACAATTGGCGATAGGTGCTGTCAACTAGCTACATACCCGCTAATCTATCGGTTGAAAATTAAGAACAATTAGCGGAGATAGATAGCCATTGAGTAACTTTGAGCGAATATTCGAAAAGAAACAAACGAACCCACTTCGTTGAAGGTTGTGCCATCTTGTTATTCACATCAACTAAGATATTAAGTTTATTTTTGACATAAATGAATAATCAGGATATTTTGGACCTCATCTAACTGAATCTTAGAAAGTGAAATTAAGTTTTTTATAACCTTTCGTTTTAAACCTAAATGTTGTATCTTGTATGTTTATAATGCACTTGGAATTATTTACTTGAAAAAACATAAATAAATACCAGTCAAGTAATTATTATTTAACTTTTCTTTCTCTAAATCATATGCCTAAGTTTGAGTTGTATATTTTGGGATTCTGTACTAAAGTCCTCTTTGTAAGCGGATCATTAAATATCATTGCTGAATATATTTATTTTGTACTCTAAATGCTGGGCTGATTATTTTAGCAAAGTAAGATGGACGGACCCATTCCTGAAACAGTTTCTTCCTGTGGATAAAGATAAAGCACTACAATCCTTAAACTGTTCTGTTTCTTTCTCTTCTTTGCTATATCCAACCTTTTTAGTGACTTCAAAGATCACTCTTCGGTATGTAATTTTACAGATAGCACAGGCCTGCGAATTTAAAGTTCATAAAAGTTTTCTTGGTTTTAATAACCGATTTCCTATCACGTAAGGATTTTTTTTACAAATCGCAATTGTTTTCTTGTTTCTAGTTAAGCAAAAAGCTACATAATGGGCTATCTAAGCTCTGCTCACCACAGGTACAAATCAGGAAGAAAAAAACTCTTACTTAGATCAAATTATTATTTCATTTATCACAATGAACATTTTTTATTATTATGTCCGTTAACAAAAATACAAACAAACTGAAGAAAAATGGAAGAACATTGATGTCAAACAAATATGCATCCTCATTCATCTGATTTTTGTGTTTTGGTCTCAAAACTACGCGTTGTGGTCTCTCTTTTATGTATTGTGTCTGGAGCATCTCGTTTCAATGACCAGCAGTAATCAGCCATCATGCTGATGTTCCACCTTCCCTGATACCTCCTCTCCATTTCCCCGATGTCTTGATGAAACCTTTCCTCTTGTACTTCGCTGACGGCATCGAGATTTTCAGGGAAATAGTCAATACGTGAGTGTAAAAAATGAAATTTCAAGCTCATATTGCAACCCAATCTTATAATTTATCGAGCATGTTAGTGACAATATTTTCGTAATTTGGGTCCTTGTTGTTTTCTAAAAAATTGTCAATAACATCTTTAAAGGCAATTCACGCTTCTTTTTCAACTTTCCTCATTGTCCTTTCGAACTGTTCATTTGAAGTCAATTTCCTAATCTGAGGCCCAACAAAATCCATTCTTTAAGTTTCGTTTCTGAAAGAACTGAGAATTGCCAAATAGATACTTGAAACAGTCGCCATCTTTGTCTAAGTTATTTAGAAACTGCTTCACCAGCCAGATTTATGTGAAGTGGAGGTAATAGGATTTTCTTTGTGTCAACCAAACTTTTACGTTCAATATGTTTCGATCCTGGTATCAGGTTGTCTCTTCGTGGCCATTGCTTCTTTATCCAGTGCTAATTTCGTGCTCTGCTGTCCCATTCACAGAAAAAACAAGGAAACTTTGTATAACCGGACTGCTGACCCAATAACATACAAAGGACTTTTAAGTTTCCACAAAGTACCCAACCATGTTCATTGTATTTGGCTTTATTAAGAAGTTCAAGATTTTCGTACGTTTCCTTCAAGTGAACCGAATGAGTAATAGGAGCAGATGCATATATGTTACCATTGTGGAAGAGAACACCTTTTTAGACTTCTTTTGAAGGGTTCAATGAACAATCGCCACTCACTTGGTTCATAGGCTGCAGCTCGTAGCAATATTGTTGCAATAAACCAGTGAAAGTTCTTGCGAAAAGTATGGTATAAACTCTTTCTCACAATTTCTGTACCAGTAAAGTTATGTCACTGGAGAAAATAAGTCTGGATCCCAAAATCTCTGAAGAATCCTTTGGAATGCCCAAATCTCTCACCAAATCATTAAATTCACCTTGTGTAAAAAGTTGCGGTTTACCAGACGTTTGACATTGAAAACAATGCCTATCATCATTTTTATTTACATCAGATTCAGCATCAGATGAAACTGTATCAAGAATTTCCAGTGGAGTAGGTACAGGTACATAAGGTCCATGAACAACAGGTCTTATAGCAGATTAAAGGTTTTGATAATAAATTTCCTTTTTGTTTCGAGTATTGTAGCCTCACACGTTACATGAAGAAAAATAGCAGTCATCTCCATGGTTTCTAGGCTCACGCCAGACCATTGGAATTCCAAAAGGCAAATAATTTTTTCTTACCTTTAGTCCATTGTCTCAACTCTTCGACACAAACGGTGCTAACTTTGTACGGAGCCCATGATTTGTCTTGGTCCCCGAGTTTGATTCCAAAATAC
>NW_013666206.1:255533-256447 GCF_000517525.1 Limulus polyphemus
CTTACCTTTAGTCCATTGTCTCAACTCTTCGACACAAACGGTGCTAACTTTGTACGGAGCCCATGATTTGTCTTGGTCCCCGAGTTTGATTCCAAAATACGCATAATACACTTTTTTGACGAATTCTTTACAAACAATTTACTACAGATGTAACAGAATACATTTGGGTCATTTTCACATCCTCTTTTTGCCATAGCGATGAATAAAGAATATTGAAAAGAAAAAAATAATAACGTCAAAGTACACGAACAAACAAATACTATCTAGAAATGACATGTTCACCGTTTATATACTAGTGGTGTGTTTCTCGTGGGTTCTAGAGCGATCGATAAGTCTCTCACGTCGCGATTGGTTTAGATAAATCTATAGCTAATGGTTATCAAAATTTTAAGCAGAACAAAATGTGACCCGATTTTAATGAAAATGATTTAGTTATGTAAAACTACATATGAAGTTTTGTGAAAAATCTGTACTTGATGGAGAAAAATTTATATCATTATCGGATTCAGCGTACAGGAATTAGAGTTGAACATATAAAAATTTCAAGACAATAAAACCATCGTAGACCTGTGTAATCTATAATAAAAATGATCAAATACCACATTGCAACTAAATATAAATAACCCAAATTTAATACACATTTCTCAAAATGTACAATCGTAAAATATAAGTCTTATATAAATTAAATATATTGAAATATACTGAAAAATATATAAGCTTGTCAAATATAACTTCCTTTTTATATTTTATCTTTAAAAAATTAAAAATATGCTTTATCTTGTTACTTTTCAAGAGCAGTTTATTTTCATAATATTTAAAGATTTAATACAAAATAAATTTCATACTTTATTTTATTTCTTGCAATTCCTAGTCACAGCTTTGTTGTTGCACAATTACAACTAACCATACTTGTT
>NW_013666206.1:257354-278055 GCF_000517525.1 Limulus polyphemus
ACCCGCGACCCTCAGATTGTGAGTCGAGCGCCTTATCCACCTGGCCATGCCGGGCACAACTATCTTTGTTATTTTTCTTTCTTGTTTTTGCAGTTTTAATATCATAATTCTTTCTGTTTTAGTTCTAGTAATCTATTAAGTCTAGTTTCTTCATTGGAAATTAAAGATATAGTGTACTTACAAGAATTACTGGAACATTTAGTTTTAAGTTCGTGGAAGGGTTATTAAAAATGTCTACATAGTGATGTGAATTTGTAAAAAATGAAGTCAGTTACAATCTCTATATGTTATGTAGCCTTCCATATCACAAAACGATTGTCTATAAACCTTTTCCTACTTTTTTGATGTAAAATTATCTTCAAATTCTTATGTAATTTATTAAATAAATGTACTTAAAAAAACGTAATAGTGATATTAGCATAAGTTGAAGCGACTTTCGTATCTATTGCTGTATCAGAAATTTGATAGAGAATTTGTTTCTCGTGAAGTAAAAAAAAAAAAACATTTTTAGACTAGATGTAAACGTGTTAAAAGAAAATTTTTATCAAAGGTAAGATGAACTAAGTAATCACTATCGATCCAGAAACAAATTAACAATTTGAAGTCCATAATCATGTTCAATACCATCTGGTTATATAATTGTTGTGTCATAATTACCAACATTTTATCTTTATCCGCTTTTTGAAAAATCGAATTAGAATCTTTAAGTTTCTTAAACGATTTCCGTTCCTTTGAAGTTAAATTATCTTTCCCTTGTTTTTCAATAATAGAATATAATTGAATTTTTTAGACAAATTAACTGTAGTTCAGGATTTGTCTATTTATAAGGTCAAAATTGGTTTTACTTTTTCTGTAGAATCACCTTTATTTGAAACATAAGAGGAATATTCTTTTAACTGTAATTTCCTAGAAGGTTCATACGTATCTTCTGCCAATTATATTTTATGAGACTTTGTAGGAGTAAATGATAATCATTTTGTAAATAATCATATTTCGTTTTCATCCAATTATTTTTTGTTTGATTAATAATTTTTTAAAATACCAAGCCTGGTTGTTAGGGTTTTTTCTAACTCTACCATATTTTTCCAAATCATATATCTTTTGTAAGATCGCTCTCTTCCTCTATGATTCATATCCTCCATTCTATTGAAGTTTCTCTGTGTAAATCTCTTATTTTTCTGTCCTTCTATCCTTTAATGAATTTGAAAATATTTATATCCTATAGCAGCACCACTTGGACTCTAACGTTGATATTTATTTGTCATTTCTTCCCCATTTCGTGAATTGTAGTATAAATTACTTTTCCTATCCTATAACAGGCTTCTTGAGAGTATTTCATTCCATTTACAATAATTTCTCTTTCAAATTTTCCCACTCTCCTGAATTTTCTTTTTTTAATTGTGCTATAAATCACACTTTTTCCCTTCCATTTTTCTTTGTTTCTTATCTCTTCCAATCTAAATAAGTCATTCCAATTTTCTATCAATGCCTCAAAAACGTCTTCAAATTCCATCTCTCCATTAAATAAATAAATTCTAATTTTGGAGTCAATTTCCGTGGCTTCAAGTTTGAATACCCTAATGCAAGCTCAATCACTTGAACAATATTCTGTTGATTCAGCGATATGAAGTCAATTGCAATTCCAGTGAACTTTCGCATGTGAAAACCTTCAACTGGTGCAAATGTAGGCTTAGGCCATACTTTCCAAAAGAAAAAAAACTGAGGACTTGAGCCAAACAGAAAGTTCTTTGGTGATCTAATTTAACAGTGCACAATTTTACGATAAGGGAACGAATCATTAGTCATTTCCACTTTCTCTTATGAAACTAGATACACGTCATATGGTTCACTGTCAACTTTTCTTCTCATTTATTTATATTCGATTCACGAAGGGAAAATAACAAAATACACATACCCCAGCTCAAGCTGAAGAAAACTGCTGCCGTGCGTGGGTTTCTGGTCAGATGCTGTTTATACTGTTTTCTATTTAATTATAAAGACGTTGTTTTCATAAAGTTCTTACCCATTATATACTTTTTCTATTTATTTTTATTGTAGAAGAAGAATACGATATACTCAAATATTAGAGAGATAGAGAGATATAGAATACAAGCATAAAAAGAAAAAATACAATGATAGTTATGCAAACAATTAAAAAACATTAATTAACTTCGAATTTCGAGTCATATCAAACTTTGTTGCGTTGAAAACTTTACAAATACTGTTGAAAACACGAAAGAAAAGGCTTACTAGAGCTAAGCGATTTAAAATCTATTTTTATGTATCTGTCTGAGTTATTATAAATTATTTTACGGTCGCTTACTGAAATAGACATATTATACAACATTTTACTGAAAAAACACACCATAAAGCTACATAGAAAAGTAAAAATACATTTGTCAAAATCTTTTGATAGACAAATCTTGTTTACATAGAAGTATTGGCTTACTCGAAGCTTAATTTGAAACGTCTTAAGCTTATATAAATATTTGTAGCTGCTTCTTAACCCTAAGTTTAGTTAATGAAACACCATATGACAAATTATGCATTTTGGGAAGATATTCATAAGCTATATCCTACCTTCTTTGTTTTATAATCACACTTGAACGGTTCAAAAAATAACACGTTTTCATGTGTGTGCGTTATTTTAATATATCACTACTTGCGCGAAACTTTAAGTTTGAAATTTCGATCTAGACAGTGTCTTAGATCAGAGTGACTTGGGGAGCTCGGGTGTGTATAAAGATCTTTTCCTTCCTCCATAACATTAGATGTTTGCTGAGGCTTACTGATAAGTCATGAAGTTGATAATGTAATTTAGATACACCATTTCGGTATGTAGATAGTTGAATTCTACACACCCAGCTCTTTTCGATCATGTTTATGAAATTTAACTACTCTGCAGCTGATGCTAGTCATATACGTGTGTCAGTAGGTTTAACTAAGCAGACTAATTTTAGATCAAATATTAATTGAACTTGAAGTTGCTCAACGTTAAATGGTCTTATATAGATAATTTGAAGATATTTCTATGCAAAAAACACACTAATGCTACTAATATATTCATTAAATTTATAGCAATCAGTTGACTTCTGTTAAAGGTCATAAAGTAATTAACAGAGCGTTGGTGAAATCTATCTGGCAACATGGGACGTTTGTATAGTTGCGTGTGCATGTAGTTTATGGAACAATTAAGCCTGTAAATCTAATAGAATTTTGAATTGTTCGTAATTTATTGATATTAAATTTCAAGAAATTTTACAAAGTTGAACAGTGCAAAATAATAAATATATATGAGTAAATTTTCAAAATATTTTCTGCTAAGGTACCCTTACTGATACAAGCTAAACTTACACAATTTATTATTTTCAAAATTTTGTTTTTGATTTTTTCTATATACTTGATTCTTGTTAGCTTCATTTCGTTGGAAAAGCTAGAAATTTAGTTGCTTTGTAACCTGGGTTCCATACGGGTATTTGGGGATTTCGTGAAACACACTTTCCTCTATTTGGTTTAAGAGTGTAAATTATATTTTTAACCCGAGATATATTTTGGTTTGTTTTGAATTTCGCGCAAACCTACATGAGGGCTACCTACGCCATTCGTCCCTAATTTAGCAGTGATTAGGCTTAGAGGGAAGGTAGACAGTCAGCACCACCCACCATAAAATTTTTGGCTACTCGACGAGTAGTAGGATTGACAATCATATTACAAGCCCCCACAGTCTGGTGTAAATTACGAACAAATACGCCTATTTTATCTATCAGTGGCTTTATATTGCCGTATATGATAAATAATATGGACTGACTATCTCTCTACTATTATTCTTTGAGAGACGAATGCCTGTTATGAAAAGTACTGAAACTGGGTTATGTATGTATTTCAAAATTATTTCTTATTTGCTCATAGGGACAGGCGTAGCCCAGTAACAGCACGTTAGATTGTGAAACACGTGATTCTCAGTTAGCGTCCCATTGCCACAAAGTTGCTGTGACTGTTTTCTCCCTGATTTATCATTTGAAATTTAGAGACTGCTAGCACTGATGGTCGTTTTTAACTTCACGCGAGTATTCGAAACAAGCAAACAAAACAAAGAAACTTTTATATGATTCAAGAGGTTACAAATAAGTTGATAGTATCACGTGTGCTTTACGGAAGCTTGAGCGGTAACATTAGAAGCTCAATCCATCTATACTACACACAGTGTCATATGATTTATTCATGTCAAGACAAACGGCTTACTATACAATGTTTATTATTAAAACCCTCTATTATGTTTTCTTTGAGTCTAATTAGATGGCCTAGTGCTTGCCTGAATTTTCTAAAACATTTAGAATTTTGAGTAATATATTTTGTGTGTTTCTAAGAATATAAAAGTCGATTGGTAATAATTTTTGAAGAGCTTTGCCAAGACAGCTAGTGAGACTTATGGGTCTATAACTTTTAGATATATCCGCTGCTTTCCTTCTTTGTGGAATACAGATATACTGGCTTGTCTCTAAAGGTAGAGTGCATAGCCAGTTTTGAGAAAGAGGTTGAGAAGAACTGTTAGATACTCATATAGTCTCTGAGTGTATTTTATTATTAAGATAATTTGTATGGGGTCTTGAGTAGGTGCTTTGGTTTTCATCTTTTAGAAGTTTTGGTATATCTATAGAGGTGATTGATTTTACTAATTTACGTGTAATTGGATTTTGATCATCAGAAGTTTCTGGTGTTTCATTCACCCTTCATATATAATGAAAATCGGGGCATTAACAGACGTTATAATATACGAAGATGTTTATTTTATTAAAGAAAAATGTATCGGTGTAAGTTTAATTAGGTGCCTTGAATAGATTTTGAAAGTGAGTTTTGAAAGTATCAGGTTTTTGTTTCCTGTTGTATACTTATATGAAGGTATAGTAGTTTTTATTGTTTAAGCCATTATTTGAGCACCATTTGATGTTTCTAAACGTCTTTAGGAACAGCTCTGGTATCAAGCTGGGATCAGAAGATCTCACAGTTTTCCTTTCTTATTATTTTATGTTTCATTCCGAATAGATGCTATTTATTTTTTAATGTGTGAGATCTTATGTTCATGTAGATGTTTCACAGTTTTATACTTTATTTTATAATGTTGAGAATTTCTCAGTTTGGTTGCCAATGGTTTAGATCTCTAGCTGAGTTATGCAATTGTCTACCGTTTTTAAGAGATAGTGCTGAGTTAACAGTAGTCGTCAAGGTACTGCGGATTGGTAATGACGCTTGTCGGTAGGATCTTGTCTTGGACTGTTACATATATTTCCCAATCATCCTTTGCACACTTGATTTCACTCTATCTAGAAATTATCAGTATCACTTCTCCACCAGTATAGAGGGTACTTTTGCAGCAGTTGTTGACTTGACTTTACTCGGTGGTGGAGATATGCTTGAGGTTGTGAGTGATGCCAGAAAGCTTGGTATTGGTTTATTTTGTTTTGAATTTTGCGCAAAGTTACACGAGGGCTATCTGCGTTTGATATTCGTGTATGTGGTTCTAGATTGTTTTATGCTTTCCATTTACACACACACATGCTTTATACATGAGGTTTTCACTGATAGAAATAACACTGAAGGTAAGGTTAGCAAAAGTAAGGTCTATAGTGGAGTCTCTGTTGCCTTGGCATCCAGTAATTCTTATTGTTTTACCGAGCTTAGCAACATAAAGTTCGTGAATATACCTTGGAGAGCAAAATATAAACTTTTACCATTAGTATTTTCACCTGCATCCCAGGTTGCGTGTCTGGCGTGATCTCCCACTGTTAGATACATAGTAGTGTTAATGCTTGGAGACGGCTTGAATGGGTAATGAAGAAAAAATTAATATAAGTTTAACATAACAGCAAATGTACAACGTTTCGATAAGGTTTTGTCATCATCAGGTACATAGTAGTGTTGTCAGATAAATTCATCAGGAATCTTCAATCGCCAGCATGATGTATTTTCATAGCTTTCGTATACACATTGGTGATTCACATTTGTATTAATAATTCTGAGTGAGCTGTCTGCATAGTTTACAGCCTACAATAGTGATCGTTCCACTGAGAACTGTTATAGTGTATAATGTTCTTGATGGATGCTGCTGTCTCGTCGAACTGTAACAGCCATCCCAACGTCTGGATCAGCATGTAGTAAGAAGTTAAAGCCAGTGAGAGTTAACTATTCAGGGTCTGAAAGTTTAGTCTCTTAAAAAGAATGATTTAATAAAACTCAGAGATCTTCTCAAAGCAGTTTTTGTTTCTTCTGATCCCCCTGACATTATAGTAATCTACTATAACGTGAAACTGGTATAGTTTGGTGTACTATTTGCACATCTGTTATTTACCAGATCAATGTTTAGATCGTGGTTCCCCGTTTATTTGTTTTGTTTTACTTCTCATGATAGACAATTGGCGTCACTGAGCGCATGATTTCCGTTGCTCCTGCTACCACGGTCTTGGTGGTTTTTTAATGTGTCTTTGTTTGTAGCCAATATATTAACCACTAACCGTTTTAAAATTTTGTTTCTAACTCTGTTAACCCTACCAAGACAGGCGAGTGATGGTGGGTCAGTAGTATATTAAAAATGGGTTTTTACTCTTCAAGTGGGTGCACATTGGCTACTAAAGTATATAGATTCCACCATGAAGAGTCCTCTTTGGTGCAGAACCTTACATTGATCAGCCCTACTTATAACTGATATATCTGCGTTGTTTCCACCCACAAGTAACAGCGTGTAACAAAGTGTACTGTCTGCTTCACGACCTGTCAACCTGCCCTGTATAGGTGATACTTTCTGACAGTACATGTGACACTATCTGGTAGAGTTTGCTGATTTAATTTGTGTGGCTTTTTATCCCCTGTCCATTAGAATAGACCCTTGTCTCCGACTGATACCTGAACGTATACTAAAACTAAACTAAGCTGATTATAACAACCATATTAATTATTATTGTTTGTTCGCGAGTTTGTTTGTCTGCAAACTCTTCCTACAGTTCCAAGCTAGCAGGATCAAACTTGGCAAGTGAACTCGGGATGGCCCATAGGAGCCCTTATCTATATGGTGTAGCCCTTACCTCTATTTGTTTGGGATACCAAGAAGGTTAAGACCTGCCCAGAATATTAGCCATGCATGACGGGGTTATGGAGTAACTTTTCAAGGCCTCTGAATCAATATTTGCCATTAGATGTTGTGTTCCTGTTCCTTTAGGATCCTAGGTGTGCCATATTTGAAGCTGTGTACACGGTTCTAGGACAGTTCGCTACTGAACATTTTGTTCCCGGACATTTCGATACCGGCAGCTCGCTACCGGTCTTTTCGTTACTAGGGTATTTCGCTACCTGTTCCAGCGACGTATAAATAACTCACTATGGCTCGACAACTATTCGAAGAAAGCCTGAATCATTTTTTAAAAGTTCAGATCTTTCATCATTTTAAATAAAATGTTTTACAACATAAGATCCTTTTTTTTTATTTTGAAGGAATGTTTCTCTAATATACTAATATTGAAGAAATATTTTACTGACTGGAATGTTTGTCTAATGAACTAAGACTGACGAAATATTTTTATTTTATGATCTTAAATGCGACATGTAAGGGAGATTGTGACATAAAATTATCAGGTAGCGAAATACCCAAGTAACGCAAATACCGGGGGCCTTTGAATACTGCAGCAGATATTTTTATAGTAGTGAATATTCTATTTGCAAATAACTCTTACGTAATTAAAAACAAACATTAAAGCTATAACCAACACATAGTAACACTCTTCTCCGCCTGTACTTGAAACTAAGTATGATAACTTGTACTGAATCAACACAGCTGGTAACTCTGCAATGTACTTAAAATTAGCCTATTGTACTTACACCTGTAAATTTGCAATGAAACATTGTAATTAACTCAATATATATAATATAACCATGTGATTAATTAATACTTATTAAACAGAGCTAGAAAATAAAAATTCCTCGCAACAATTTGTAGACAGTGTGACGAATTTATTATTCTATATTTATTTTGAGATTGATGTTTGTTTAAATTTAATTTATATTTAGAAATGTACATAAATTATACTGTTAAATATGTATTGCAAAACTCCCGCCTATTCTCTAAAGTTATAGAAGATTATCGAGTGTTAGGATCAACAATATATGTGTGTATTTAAACGCTTGTGTTAGTGTCAGTATTGTTACGTAAAACTTAAATTTCGAGAAACTCCCCACACGCCTATAAATATAACCAACGCGACGCGCCAAAAATATTATTTATTATTGGGTGCTGTAATTGGTGTTTTACAAAACTTCGGAAGCTACAACTGTGATTGTTATAACGCTTGTTAATCGGGAAACCTAAGATATTTGACGAAGAACGTTTATAAATTTCGAACATTACAGACCATTTAACTTTAGTGGATTCACATCGGACATTAGTATTTTTACGAAAACATTACCTAACGTCGGCTTGTGCTCAACGAAAACTACAGGGCTCTCTATGAGTGAATTATACCAACATCAACTCGAAATTAACTCGCTCATCGTGAACCCTCGGTAAGACATAAAGGAAGTTCCAGACTAGAAAGAAGACTTTGTACTGCTTGTAAGTTTGTGGAACTTTTGTATATAAATTATTGTGTGCAATAGATATTTGTAATAAATGTTATTTTAAATTGTATTATTGTTTGTTTATTAAAATATATTTGTATTAAAAAAGAATACTTTTTGTATGAATCTTGTTGGCAAACATTATAAACTGGCTATATACCGGCCTCAGTTTTAGGCTATTTGAAATTGTAATACGTAACAACAGTTATAAATATTAGATTAAATTAATAAATACTTAACCTCTAGAGGAGGTTAGCAGTGACCAAAGTACACACTTTCTTTCTTCCGGTGATGGAGTCCAGATAGTGTGAGCACCATCCCTAACTAGGAATAATCGATCATAGGGAGGCAACAAGCAGGCAGCAACCACTTAACTTGCTTATTTATTATATATGTATGTATTTTATTTTCTATATTTTTGTTATTTTATTATTAATTTATATATTTTTATCCCCAAGTATTCAATGTTAATAACATGACTTACTACTATTACTTCTAATGTTGATATAAGCTTAATATACTCAAGGTTGTTCTAATAATAAAGCTTAATCATTAGACTTAAATAACAACTGTCCTTCTACTTCAAAAAGACATGGAAAAGTATCCAAATTTCTGTCTCCCTAATTCTACATATACGTTAAATATTGTACATAAGTATTATACTTATACAGTAAATATGTAGGAAATATATTATGTTATACATGAAACGTAAAAATAATATTAAAATCTATGTTATACCTAAACATTATAATTTAATTTAATAGGTTAAAATAATTATTATTCAGGAAAATTTAAAATCCAAACAGGTGAATTTATATAGCTGCACTGCTAAGCGCAATGTTGCCATTTTAGGCCTAGTTGCATCTACAGTAATAATATGTTTGGAAACCAAAAGTATAAAATCGGAACTAATCTGTGAATTACATACTCCAGGTTTTAATGACAAATAAATAAATAAAATACTTACAAATATCGAACTCTGTTTATGTTATAAATTAAGTGATAAGAAAGAACGTGTTAATTTATTATAAAGCACTTCCAAAGCCTGCTAAGCCTACGTTGTTGTTAAGCGCAAAGAGCGATCTGTATTCTTCCTACTGCGGGTATCGAAACCAGATTGTTAGTGTTACTAGCTCTCAGACTTACCACTGAGCCGCCGAGTGAAAGCTTTAGGAAGATAAATTGATAATAAATGAATAAAATACTATAGTGTAATTTCCTTAAATATCTTAAAAGAGAATAAAGAAAAATATTATTTTCTCTTTGCCTTCAACATATGTAAATATTCGGTTTTGGTGCAGTTTTCTAATCTGCTTGTTCCTATAATGACCACATTTAGTAGCACCTGTGGTTAAGTTGCGGGTTTAAAACTATATTAAAGAATTTAAAAGCAAGTTATTTATGAATTACATGCTGGGAAAAAAAAGTAATAAGTAATGCCATTTTCATGGCACTGGATTGTTATTCTTTGAAATCCGTGGGATGTCTATGATTTCACTTTATTATTTGATAACAACAAGAAATATACTGTTTAGTTTTTTTAGTCTATTCAGAGGTTTATAAGTCTCTTAACTTGAGCTTGCTAAGACTTTAGACACACTAGTTGTACATCCTATCTAACAGTTTAATATAAATTTTAAATAATTGCCACTCTAAAATACCATACTTTCATCTCTAAGATAAACCACGTTGTGTAAACATAAACTATTTCTTTGCCCGGTGTCTGGAAAGTCTTAAACGTGGTATTTCTACATGTGATGAAGCTCCGTGAGACAGTCTCTCGGATACTCTTGTTTGGAAACCATTGGTTTATAGAACATTAATATATATTCATACTATCATTGTAAACTGACAATATTTAGTCTAGTGGTCAGTGTCTCACTCTGTGGGTCGAAGAGTTTAGTATTCGAGATGAGTTCCACTCACACACTTCAACGTTCAACTGTGGGTGCTTTACAGAAGTGACCTTTAATCAATTATTCAGTTCAAGGAGCTACACTAAGCTGTTTGACGTTGGTTTCTGCTGGCTGAGTGACAACACTCTGATCGATATCTCAAAATGAGTTATTGGTGATTAATGCTCTTAACTAGCTACCTTCCATCCAGTCTCTCAGTTCTAAATTAAGAATGACTATGCGTATTATTATAAGCAGACAAACAAACTATCAGCCAGATATTTCAGTCATCTTTTTCCTGAAAACCTCTATCCTTTTGGATACTGTACC
Organism: Limulus polyphemus; assembly: GCF_000517525.1. Taxonomy (NCBI): domain Eukaryota; kingdom Metazoa; phylum Arthropoda; class Merostomata; order Xiphosura; family Limulidae; genus Limulus; species Limulus polyphemus. Next base: position 268,181 of record NW_013666206.1, read on the forward strand.
GTAACTTAAGTTTAAAAATCTACCCATTAGACATTAGCCCACAACTAAACCCTGTAGAGTTCACTGATCTGACCGTTTGGCTCCTTAGTGCACATGCTGCCGTTAAGGTTGAAAATCCTAATTCCAATCTCTTGAAATATTTTATGCAATAAACTTTTCGTTATGTTATAATAAATTTGTGTCTGATACAACGTTGGGTTTAACATTATTTTAACTACTTATGGACAACACTTTTAAACAGTCATAAACAAAACTTCAAATCATCATCATCAATTTTAGTTTTTGAAGGTTTGTTTACATTCGCTTTTATCGTTTATAATAATGTATCTAAAAAAATTCCCATGATATTATATTTGAAAAAAATTTAAATTACAACATCATTTTTTATATAAAGACATGAGTAAAAACGATCGTTATGTGTTAAATAATAAGCCCACAAATGCTTTCCGAGCAAGAATAGAATATTTAAAATTGACTAACAATGTATGTATATTAAACAGATAGATTATACATGACCAGATAGAGGACAACATTTTTATTCAAAATAGGCTGAATACCAAATTACGGGAATTTATAAAACGTGAACGATTAATCTTCAAGTCTCCTAAACTTTTAGTGTCGCCCAGCAACATTATACTGTTTTTCAGCCTTGATCAATCATTCATCTTTCTTCTCTAGGTCTTTCATACCAATATATCTTAGGTCAGAATCAACCTTTTTATTTTTTACAGCTATTTATGCACAATAGCGAAAGGCTGTCACGACTCACGCTGTTACAATTCAGACAACGAGAAGAAATTCATCACTTTCTGACTAAATACAAATGTAAATGTTAGGCAATGCTTCAAGGAATTCCACAACGATCCTCATATATTTCTGGCTTTTCATATGTATTTGTCATGTATATCTGCTTGCCGGTCCAAAGCTGGTGGGTTTTTGTTAGTCTGTTATCCAAATTTCCTATTTGTGTTTGTTTTCCTGCAAATGTTGAATAAAGCTGTCTACTATTTCTCTTGCCGAAGAGATGAGGTTCCGTGGTTCGCATCCCGTTATTTTTGAGCTGCGGGTGAGTTATAAAAGCAACGGTCATATCACACTATTTGATCTGAAAAGAGTATCACAAGATTTGGCGATAGTTGGTCTTGACTAGCTAGCTGCATTCCATCTAGTGTATCACTTCAGAAACCGGGATGGCTACCTCAGGTAGTCCCTGTAGAGCTTAGCATGACATTCAACAAACAAATAATCCATCTATCGTTAATGATTAGCGCTGTCTTACTTCCTATCTATCATTGTTGCCTCAGGCTTTTTGGTAATTGTTGCTTTATCTGTCCGTATGATTTGGTTTGCACAGCTGTATACCTTTACCTGTGTCCAGTTGACAGCATATACATAATGCATTCGACAGTTTATTTTTAATTGAAATTTTGTAGTTATAGATTAAATTTTTATTTATTTTATTTTTCCATTTTTACTAAGTTGCCCTACTTTTCTCAGAACAATTTAATTTTTTAAGAAAGTGATTATTTTTGATTCACTAAATTAAAAAGTTAACTTACCTTGTATTCATTTGTAAAATTTCTCATAAATCTTTCAATCTCAGTTTTTGTTACTAAAAAGCTTCGTGAACAGTATCTGCACGAATAATGTAATCTATCTATGATTTAAAACCTCGGTGGTTTCATGAAATGTGTAACTTTGTCATAATTTAACAGTAATTTCATGTGTAGTAAAATTTCTCAGAATTTAACGTCTCATGTGATTTGTCATTCTGTACAGAAGGTTATTGACGATCTATCGTACCAACTTATATATATCCAATTTTATCCCTTGTCATTCCTGTAGCCTGCGATTACAATGCTAAAATTCCCAACCTTCTTGTTGCAATTAAATTGATGTGTGGTTATTTTCAAGTGCCAAAGATGCCTAAAGTTGACCTCTTCTGTAATTGTTACATTATAGAACACGTAGATCTGCTATTACATGATCATAAAAACATACAAAGCACGAAATATTTGCGTTTTGAATAAAAAGGTACTTGTAGTGTTGAACCGTATCGGTAATGGAAGGTGTTATAGCTACAGGCTATTCCAGGACCAGCAACCATTTTCTCACCGGATGTAAGTAAATAATTTGTTCTAGAAAGTAATCTAAAACTATAGTACTCCATTGGTATTAAAGTAGAAATCTTCCTTCTGACTCTAAACAATGTAATTCACACGGATATACTGCAACAAAAGTGACACAAGACTGTCTTCACAAATTTCTTCCACAGCACAATAAAACGTACGAGCAGTAGAAGTATGTTTCCACGTCAGACGAAGCATACGCCTACTTAAGTGTCTGCAAAAGACCAAATAATTTATTATCTTCCTGCCAATGATACACCATTTCAAACGTTGTGTAGATCATTTCTTGAATGTTTTCCATATGATTTATGGTTCGTTACAAGTTACAGCTATAATGATAATTTAAACTTCTGGAGAGCTGAAAAAATGCGAATATGAACTCTGTATATCATCAGATAACGTGATGATGGAACTATACCGCAAACAAGTAATTTCTTTGCGTGAACTGGATATTATAAGGTATGACAATATGTCCAGCCACTTCAAGTCAGCATTCCAGTTCCTCCGCAAGATGTAAGTAAAAATGGGACTTTTTACTTTTCCATTCGCAGCCATTCCGTGAAATTCTTTGAATATTCTATTTTGTATAGCTCATAAAGAGGATAGTGGAGAGGAGAAAATTGGCCTAGGTGTGTTACGCAAAGCCCCTTGAAGTAGAAAGCGCAATGCAGAGCAATAGTCCATAACCAGAGCCATCACGTAGGAGACCATTAATGGTCGAAGAAGCAGCTGCAAATACTAACTTCTCGTTACCACAAATTACGAAAAACATTTGGTATTTGTCTCATCTACCTTTCACTGCTCTTCCTAACAGTATGTAGCATACAAAAGGAACTGCATGCAGATTGAATTACTGAATATATGAATTTAATCCTTACATTCACTTCTAACAAAGCCAAAGCTATTTGCTTGCATTTTTTAGATTTTAAGTCATACATGTTACAAATCTGTTTAAATAATCCTCTTCGCTCATCAACTTATTATCTTCAAATTAGTGACTACTTAGAAGATCCTCTGAGGGTTTAAACAAGGAAAAATAATTCCGAGATTTTTTATCTAAAAAAAATTGTTTGGTACTTTAAGTTCTTGTATATATATCCAAAACGTCAACACCCCTCTCATTATGCTTACAGATATATTTATTACTTTTTTTATTAACCACTAATAACAACAAAGTTTAAATCACTGGCAGGCTGTATCTAGATACATTTGAAAGAGAAGCAAATTTTAACAGCTAGTATTTGTTGGTTTTTCATTTTGCACAAAGCTACTTAAATGATATCTGTACTAGCCGTCCCTAATTTTGAAATGATAGACCACTTATCATCGACTTTTAAGCTATTGTTATCAGCGACTCGTCAGATTGAACGTAACATTATAACGCCATTATGACTGAAATGGCGAGCATATTCGGGGACGAGATTCGAACCTAAGATTAGGAGTTAAGTGTCCTAACTACCATGCCATCCCAGCCTAACAGCTACTAATCCTACACCTTTTTAAGATAAATTAGTAATCTACCTAAATAAATCAAACTATTTAAGAAACAATATATTCCTTATGATAACTATAGAATATGGCTGGTACTAATTTTAAACATTTCACTATAAACTGGTCCAATCAGTCATCGTCTTGGGCATTACACACCATGAACATTTATATCTTTAATTTATTTTGAACATTTATTAGCACCCTTGTACGAAATAATGTGAAACTAGCTTGATCTTTTACTTCTATTAAAAAACAATATCGTATCATAAGATTAAAACAATAATCTCAGCCTTTAAGCGCATTTAGTCTTGATTTTGCTAAGGAATTATACTTTATTTTGGCAACGTTTCCTTACATCTCACTGAGGAATTATTGTAAAGCTATTGTATATCAATGCATTTAAATAACTGTCCGATCCCACAGTCCCCCAACGGCTAAAGTGGTGAACATGTTCGGTAAAGGGTCCGATCCCACGGTCCCCCATTGGCTCAGCAGTATGTCTGCGGACATACAACGCTAAAAATTAGGTTTCAATACCCAGATAGTCCACTGTGCAGCTTTTTGTTTACTTACAAACAAACCAAACCCGCTGGTTGCGAGTCGAGCAATCTAACCACCAGGCCATGCCAGATCCATTTAATAAGTTGTAAAGAAGTTGCTACATTTATTCTAAACTTTTAATTATCATTAAAACTAAACATTACATTACAAAAAAAATATTCCTGTAACCTTAATTGTCATCTTAAGGTATTTATTTTTCACACATTACATCGTTTTTTTAAATAAATTAATAACATTCGTAATTCACTAATTGAAATATCTACAAACATCCTTCAATATTTATACAGTACCTCCTACCGTTGCGGCCGGCATGGTCAGGTGGTTATGGTGCTCGACTAGCAATCTGCGGGTCGCGGGTTCAAATTCTCGTCCCATCAAACATGCTCGCCCTTTCAGCCGTGGGGGCGTTATAATGTGACGGTCAATCCCACTATTTGTTGGTAAAAGATTAGCCCAAGAGTTGACGGTGGGTGGTGATGACTAGCTGATTCCCTCTAGTTTTTCACTGCTAAATTAGGGACGGCTCGCGCAGATAACCCTCGTGTAGCTTTGTGCGAAATTCAAAACAAACAAACACAGCTCTCCACAATTTTGTTTTGAGCAGGTAGACTAGAGTTAATGCAGAATAGTGCTTACAGTTTTGGGATACTCTTGTTTGAATAAATATTGGAATTTGGTGAATATTATAATGCATTTCCCGCCACAGAGTGTGAAACACGCTTTAGCTCTAAGAAAAAGCGAATTGGCATCTCTTGAATTCCCAGTCTAGCGCACTGTATACAGGGCCATGCAAAAGAATAGCAGTTATTTCAGAAATTGCAAAAATGAAAAGAATTATATGATCTTGTAAGTGGAATTGTAAAACAATTTAGTTTATTGGTCACAAAGCATTAACCTTAGTCTTTACGTTCAGTTATAAAATTCTTCAATGAAAAGTAAAAATCTATTGCATTACTTTATTTGAAAATAATCACATTTTTATTGAAATTAGAGAACACTTAGTCTTAGGCATTCTTTTTCAACGCTTTCGTTTTGTAACATTCACGTTTAAAATATGTAATCCTAAGCGGAAATATTTTGAAATATTGTAAAAGATTAATTAAATGTGCGAAACTGCGAAATGGACCTCTGTTAATTTTCGTTTAGAAATGACCTACAATTTTGAATTCGGGCAATTTTATTGAATCTTGTATCATTTTCATCATCTTTCATATCAGATGGCATTATTTCTATCTATATCTATGAATGCCAACATCAGAGGTCTCTTCAGAAAGCATTTTTGCATATATTTTACTTTTTATTAATTTCATTCCTAATGTAGTATTAACTATAATCGAAACCATTATTTGACAAACGTTTATGTGTGTTTGTGTGTCTGCTTATAAGTGACGAACTACTGGGTCAAGCAACGAAACCTGCTATGCACACTTAGATACGCCAGGGGAGTGACATCTGTGTTTCAGTTTTCGGGTTCGATTCCTTTCGTCACCTCCGGGAGTCTTTATGTCTTCCCTGGGCATTGAGCAGGTAACTCAGCTATATATAATAGTAACAAATGAGTCCTCAAAATACAATCAACAGCTAAAGCTGTGGTTTATGTATTTTAAACTACAAAAGAAGAAGAAACAGCTTTACGATAACAACAGGTGCACGACGATTGAGTACCAGTTTGTAGTGCCATTATCATCTATTAACAGAAAAAATATTTTTCAGTACACCTTTACTTTGATTTAAAAGTAAAACTAATATATTTTTCACTCATTATAGATATAGATATATATATATATATAAGATTTATCGAAAATACGCCCCAAAGTTTTGTAGGAAAATGTTTTGAAAATAAAATTCTGTATTTGCATTTAAAATGTTTGTAATGAAAAGTGTCAGAAGATAATTTAAAACTTGATTACACTTTGAAAGAAGATGGATTATAGGCTGCTCACGTAACCCGGCGTCAACAAAAGTATATTTAACCGATCAATAAGGCAGTTCGTTAGAATGCGTTAAGTTATGTATACTCGGTTACATTTCTAAACACGATAAAAGATAAGTATATTTCATGTCAATAGATTGTGTTCAAACACTCAAATTCCAGCATTATATAGATGCATTAATTGGGTGTGTTATAAGAGTTACGGTCAATTCTTTTTATTCGATTTGAGTAGCCCAAGAGTTAACAGTGAGTAATGTTGACTAGCTAGTTACCTTCCTCTACTCTATTAGTTCAAAATTAAAGATGGCTAATGCAGATTATTGCATATTTAGCTTTGCGAGAACATCAATAAGAAGTTAAATTTCTACATGTTTGAAACCTAATGACCTAAATCGAATATATAGTTGAAGTCTTAAACAATAACGGTGATAGATATTACTTTTCTTGTATCTCACTCCCCTTAAAAGTTAAAAGTTCCTAGAGTTTAGGCATAACCGACTATAATTTTGAACTATTAACTGGCGAAGGGTTTTGTCACACTTTGATTGTTTGTTTGGTTTGTTTTGAATTTCGCGCAAGGCTACACGAGGGCTATCTGCGCTAGTCGTCCCTAATTTAGCAGTGAAAGGCTAGAAGGAAGGCAGCTTATACCACATATTAAATGTATTTGATTCTCATTTGTTTATACCACATATTAAATGTATCTGATTCTCATTTGTTTATACCACATATTAAATGTATCTGATTCTCATTTGTTTATACCACATATTAAATGTATCTGATTTGTTTACATCACATATTAAATGTATCTGATTTGTTTATATCACATATTAAATGTAACTGATTTGTTTATATCACATATTATATGTAACTGATTTGTTTATATCACATATTAAATGTATCTTAAATATTGAATAAAGAAATATTTAAAGTCTCATTGGCCCTTGGTGATATTAAGATATAAAGTAGTAAAAGGTACAATACCTGATATATAAAATGTTAATAACTAACGTACTAAAAAGTTGCTGATTTTAACAAGTCTCTTCATAATATTCTTACAGACTACCCGAACCTTAAAAAAACAACATTAAACACATCAACTCTTCGCTATCCTACATATACGGTTTACCCAAGACACATAAGAATAATAAATCTATTATTTCCAACGTATTCACTATCCAAATGTACGCTGATAAAAAGTTGTCACGTACAAAAAATAACGTTGATTTTGACAGTAAAATACAAAATATTGATATAAGTGAGGTTAAAATGGTGAGTTTCGACATTGATGCATAACTTACTAATGTGCCAATAAACGAAACAATAACATGTCTCAAAAAAATTAGCTGAACTAAACTTACCACTTCCGGTTAATACATTGAAATTTATGTAGAAAACAACATGTCCACCTGTTTAAGACAATATTTCAAACAAAAAAACGAAATAAGAATAGGAAAAAAATTATCTCCAGTACTATGAAATTTTCATGGAGTCTTTTGAAAGTGAATTACTTCCATCAACAGACATGAAAATCCGAAGCTTATAGAGAAGTGATTTTCAAAGCTTTCAAAAAGTTTATCTTCTTCACAACACAATAAAGTCTAAAGTTGAATGGAAAACGAACAATTCACTTTCTTTTTGGATATCTTTATAACTAGAACCGATATAGGACCTGTTTTGTCTACCTACCGAAAACAACAAAATCTCTTAGTTACGTCCAATTTTTATCACAAAAAAATATTAAAACATCCACTGCAACATATATGTTTCTAAGTGTCTACAGAATATATAATTCTTGGACATTAAGTGGAGAAACTGAAAACATCATATACATTTTTGAAGAATTTACAATATTACATTCAATTAATTGAAAACGTTAATTTAAAATCAAGAAACACCCTTTTTTTTAAATAACGAACAAGAGAGCGAAGAAATCAATGCAAGAAGAAATTATTCTGCTTGAACTACAGCGCAAAATGTGAAGTTCTCAAGAGATTCCTAAAGCAAAATAATATTATTTTCACTTTCAAGTGCCCCAATACTAGTATAAAAACCCCAAGTTAAAGAAATAATTCAAGAAAATAAAATACAGAGTTTTTATATTGTTTCACCTTGACAAAATTTACGTTGGTGAAATAGGAAGAAATTTAAACATAGATGCAAATGATGCAGTATTTTACCATGAAAGAAAGTCTGACCACCCTATAAACTGGAAAACAGCCAAGATGATATATAAAACTGAAAATTAGATAAGATGAAAAATCGTTAAAAGTTGTATTACTAAAAGTGTACCTCACTTTAACATGTCTAAAGGTAATTTCAAGATGAACTGTTTCCCAAACATGCATGTCCTCAAGGGAATTGCATCATCAGGTAGCATCTGAGCTGTGTGGGCAAATTTCTTCTCAGAAGACTGTGTAGAACTGCAGAGAACACATGAAAATGTCGAAACTAGTTTCCCAGATAATTGGTCCCCGGTGAGTCAGCGGTATGTCTGGGGGCTTATGACACTAAAAATCTGGCTTAAATTCCTGAGAAGTGCAGAGAGCATATATTCAATTGTGTAATAACCTTGTGCTTAACCGTCGTAAACAATCAAACAATCATAGTCTTTGATCTAGTATTTTGTTCCAAATGTGTGTGTGTGTGCGGACTTATACCGCTAGATACCGGGTTTCGATACCGTGGTAAGCAGAGCATAGATAGTTTTTTGTGAAGCTTTGTACTTAATAAGAAACAAAAAACAACAAAAGTGTAACTTATTTTTTACGTTAATTTAGCTTACATACTCAATATTGTGTATTGTATGATATTATCTAATATCATTTGAAATATTTTCGAGAACAACATACATTATTAAAGATATATTTATGGAAACACGCAGTTGGCACATATTAAGAAGTTACATTTTACAAATAACTGCAACTAAATAGTCAATTTTTCATTAAGACAAAACAATTGTTACACAAAATACAAAACAAATGCTAAATAAGTTGTACGATGAATTAAATAGAGAAGTAAGATTTGTATTTATGTTACCATAAGTTTATCAGTGTATGATTATAAAAATATTGTTTCAAAGAACAATGTATTACTCCGTTCAGTTATGCCAGGTTGTTCGGTTGCTGTTTAGTACTATCAATTACCGTATAAAATCTTACAGCCTTAATAATATTTATATCAGGACTTAGCGCAAGCTAAGCCATGGTTGCGAATGTTACACCAGCCTATTTTTCTTCCAGGTATTGTTTCGCCATATTTGCTGCATTTTTGGGTTCACTGTCTCGCTAAAAAATCCCTGTCCTTCAGTTATTGTTCTTCAGGAAATATCATAATGGATAAGAATTCGTTGGTGCCAGTCAGAAGTCAGAGTGTCGCTAATTCTTTGTATATCTTCATGACTATTGACAAAGATACAGCCCAAACTTGTATTTATCACCAAGCATGCCTCACTTTAGATGTTGTACACTGACTACAATAATATTCTCTTATTAATCATAGAAAGGATATTTTGATTGTTGTCAAACAACTAAAATTAGGATTTATCGTAAACAGCATCTTCTTCCATCTTTACTCATCCCATTTTAGCCTTTGGGTTTGATTACCTCTCGTAAGCTTTGGTTTTGAGCAGTTACACATACGCTGAGGCCACTTCTTCCTGATATGTATTTTATTGTCCTGGAGGTAACATTCACATCTGTATTTACTGCTATGTCATTGGCACGATCTCTTCCTAAGATACGCCAAACAATGTCAAAATA
>NW_013666206.1:278361-297954 GCF_000517525.1 Limulus polyphemus
AATGGTTAATTAGTGTATCAGGAATTTCATGTTTGGCGAAAATACGTCTGAAGGAAGTTGGTTGGCTGAGGGCAAATCTATCAGGATTATGAGCCTTCATCTTCACTGGTGAAGGGGCTAGAATTTTAAAATATACATTTTCGAACACCTTTATTTATACATTGACAATCCCCTAATTTCCACTACATCAAATTTGGCGGAGGGAGGGACCAGTCATAAAAAGAATGGATCCATTCTTTCAACGAAAGTAAAAAAAATATTTATTTTTATACTTGCCACAAAATGGCATATGTCTAAGGCTACTTAATTCCTATTCACTTTTCGAAATATGCATAAAAACCAATTAACTATATACCTCACATCATTATGTTATTTAATGCTATGCAAATTATGTGAAACTTTTCATCCTCAACGTTAATAATAGCAGTTAAAATACACTACAGAGTTATATCTAAGTCTATATACCGAGTGAGTGATTAGAGTAACCTGCTTCTAGTTCGGTATTATCGGTATCTATTAAGTGTCAGAGGTACAACCACGACAGGGTAATTGGAAACAGCATTCCAGGTCAAAAGAAAAAAGATAATTGATCTTCTAAGCTAAGTTTTTTAATTTCTCTTTTTTTTTACTAAATCATACCATCCTATAATAAAGAATAAAAGAAATGACTACAGTTTTAAAACATAGTTGTTTGCATCCTTATCGATAGGGCATCTAATTCAAAGCATACAATGTTGGATGATTATCGAACGAATTCATTAACTTTGATCGACATATTAGGTTTAGTTCACTTTTAACTTTTAAACACATTTTAGCCATTGTCAACTATAAATCGTTAATAAAACAAATATCAACTATTTCTGAGCAATAACCTTAAGGGTATACTATGAACTTTATTCCACGACGTTTCATTTACAACTTTTTGTTAGGCAAGCGTAATCTGTAAGTGTTATTGATTATCGTAAAAGCGTCTTCGATAGCATAACAATTTGCTATGAGCGAAATTGCTTCATAGGGTTAAGTATAAGAATTAGTTCCACAGAAGTTTCTAACCATATATATATATATATAATTTTATCGTAAAGTAAACGTTTTAGCGTAAGAGACATGAAAAGTTTAATTGAAAACTGAGAATGGGAGCTTGTCTGAGAAAAGGAAAATTAAAAAGTTTAATACAAGACAGTACAGTTTTCAGAATCGTTTAGATTCTAGGATGAAATACATGAGCGATATAATGTTGGCTTCTGCGTAAAATGTTTTTAATGAACATATGATAAACTTTTTATAAGTATGAATAATTATAACAATAGCTTATTTCTTAAAACCTAGTCTGCGAGTCGATGAGACTGAATTCGAGAGATTTGGGTGAGCTACAGAGAGTATCACGGTTTCTTCCACTATTTAGGTCAGAACCTAAAACGTACATCGATAAAGAGCTTGGTATTCTGTTAACCTGAAAATAGCCCACACATTATTGCAAAATAACCCATTTCTCAATAATGTTTAGCCATGAAATAGTGGGCTTAGGAGGCTAGCCAATCTGTGTTCCTCTTGTACAAAATAGTTTAAATGTTTAGGCAGAAACCGCCATTAGCCACTTTATAGTAGAAAGTAAGCTTCATTGAGCCTTTCTTGGCAACCTCTATCGACAGAACCAGAGAACATCGCTGATTAAACGTATCTATAAAACTGAGGAGCAACATGTCGTATTGCCCAAAATATGCGGCCGTTACCACGTTTGTATTGGAACTTGGATAGTGTATGGGTTTTACTCCCTCATGGGCAAAAAATTTGTACTAATTCGACCAGCTGGAGAGCAATTCAGATTCCAACTGTCTCAAGGAGTTCATATTGCAATTCGGGATTTCCTAAAAAAAGGTAGAGTGGCGAAAAGCTTTATTTTGGAATCAATCCACCAAAAATATCTCCTGACTCGCAGACTTGATGTTAAAGACTAATAAACAAGATACGTAAGTTCAGATTCTTAAATATGGGCGAATTTAGGAAATGAACATAAAGCATACTGAAACTGTTGCAGTTTCGTTCATGATTTTACAAAATATAATCTCTTAGGATTTGGTCAAATGCATCAGATAAATCCAGAAAGTGTCGTTCACAATCTGCATTTGTATATTGACTGGAATCACAAAATACCTTCATCCCTATAGGTTAAATAGGTGCTTCTTCATTGTTTAATGCAGAAGCTAGCTTCACCAATAAGCTTTCAAATTAATTCACTGAAAATACATATCAAAACTTTCTTTCAGAGTTATTCTTGTTCGAATCAATTCATTAGTCAATATATCAAAATGTGATAATACCTATTAGTTGAAGTACAAATATTGTTTTCTTAATCATATACTTTATCATGATTAGAATAGTGTATGTTATCTTGATATTAATCTCATGATCGTAGGATATCCTTAAAGGATTCATATATTTCTTAGATATTGATTAACACATCGTTTTCTTCTTTGTTGGAGACGATTAGAAACAATCATATCTGTCTAAACTTATGTTGTAAAGAAGGACTACATTTTCTCATCATCTCTAGACCTGACTTTCTCCTATGAAAGAAGTAAAATGCTCTTCCTGATACCATAATCTTTCTTCCATTACAATAGTATAGTTAAACTTGACCACACGAACAGTAATTTAAGTAGTATAAAACAACAACTACCTGTTCCTAAGATTTAGCACAAGAACCAATCTCTAAGATGGTCATTGTGATCTTTCTCTATGAGTAAAACCGAAAGACACACAAAAGGCGATGAATTTCAATCAGACTTACTTTAGATCAGTAATGCTATGATGGACTACTTAATAGTTTTTTGAAGGTCCGTGGTATACTAATACTTTCTCAGTTTCTAATGATTTTTATTTATCTAGAATTATTCATGCTGAAGTTGAGCTATTAAAACTATTCACAAAGTAAAGCTATGTACTTCATAAAAGTCGTATATAAACAGAGAAGAAGTAAAACTACTCACAAAGTAAAGTTATGTGCTTCATAAAAGTCGTATATAAACAGAGGAGAAGTAATATGCTTTATTTGGCGTTTGTTTCAAACAGACATTTACAAAGTGTGAAAATTACTGTTGTTCACATTGTATAAAAAGGTGTGCATTGATTCTATAAATTATTTCTTTCTTCTTTAGTATAAAAGCAACTTTAAGCATTGTGAAATTATCTAGCAGAAATATGTCTTTTATTCTCCACTCAAAGTTACTTGGTTTCAATTTACAATGATAACAAAAATCAGCATCCACCTCCTTTTACTTTTCCTTAGTGCATTAACGATCGTTATTATAACGCTAAAACCTATCACGCAATATAACTTTATTTTTAGTATTAGTTATTTAATGGATATTTAAAAATATACACCACTCTTATACAACTTCACATTTAGTTTTCAACTCTCAATAAATTACGTTTAAAGAAATAAGAACTTCATGCATATTATTAATCTTCACGCATTTCATTAATATTTTGTCAATCCTAATGAAACTCTGGCACCACTAACAAATAAATAAAACTATGTTCTAAGAAATATTCCATTAGATTCCTTAAAAACTTAAAATCTCTATTCGTTTTTAATTATGCACAAAGCTACAGAAGGGCTATCTGTGCTCTGCCTACCTCGGGTATCGAAACCCGGTTTCTAGCGTTGTAAGTCCGCAGACATACCGCTGTGCCACTGGGGAGCTTCTATTTGTATAACCAATTCTTGCATTTCCTTCTACACTTTCTTTACACATAATACTTGTATGGAAAAATCAAATTAGAGACTAGGTCAAAAAGCACTTTGTGCATATTTCAGTTTTAATTAATATGTAATTCACCTAAATTATAGTGAACCAATGTGACAGAAGATTATTAGCAATGTCGAAATACAATTACTAGCTAAATCTGGCCAACTTTTATCATGACTTTTATGTGAGCACTTCTATAATTTAAAAACGAAGAAATAGTGGTTTATGACGGCAGACGAATGCACGATGTTTCAGTACAAGTTTTTAGGACCACGATTACCTAATAACATAAGTAATCTTCCCGCTGGATTATAAAATGTGATTTATAAAAAACAATATTAATTATTATTTAATGATTCCATAAAATCAATGAATAGCGTTTTTTTCTTATTTTACATGTAATCTTTAAACAAATTGCATTTGTTCTTAGATTTTTTTTTATTCAAAACTGTCAGAAGATAATTTCAAATGTGATTACACATCACAAGAAGATGAATTACACGGTCTTCACGTGATACGCTATAAGCGAAGAGTTTGAACAAAGGATCAATAAAACAGCTCAAAAGAACGTTTTGAGTCATGTAGACTTAGGAAAGCCTTTGTATATGATACTCAAACTAACAATATTATTCTAAACAATTTTTATCCTAAAAAATGGAGATTGTGCAATGGTCAACATAAACAGTTTTACTAAAGTTTTAGATAACAAAAACGATAGATTTACTTTCATGGATTTTAATTAACATACACAATAGAAGGGAAAATTAAATCACGCAAATTTAAAATTTTGATACTCAAACAATATGGATAAAAATTGTAAAAAGTCTAACAACAAATGCATAGAATATTGTTAGCATGTACGGAATTACACCAGTAACATCTGGGATTCAATTCCCCACGGTTGACAAAGAGCAGATAAGCCACTGTGTAGCTTTGCACTACAAACAAAACAGCAAATATCGAATTTTAGTTTTTACTTTAGGAAAAGAACATTAATGTTTATATAATATAATAGCAATAAAGATAATGTTCGCCATGTTTTCTTAAAATTCTTCAAGACTATTAAATATAAAATATGTTGAGAGCATTAAAAAGCTTTATTTTTACATAAAATTATTTTCCAAACTTTCATGTTCTAATTTTTATATAATGTCTCAACTGCAACCAGCAGAACAAGAGGGAAACAATCCTTCTCACTGATACCTATTTGCACAAATCACGTATAAAGGACGTAAAGCGATTAGTACTAAAATGATATATTAGGATAATAACAAATGTGAAAGTGATGACAAACAATCCAGTATCTAAAAGACATTACATGAACAAACATTATTCATTTAAATTAAGCGAGCAGGTCTGTAAACTAACACTCATCTTAAGCAAGTAGTACATGAGTTTATTTTCAGTTGAACTCAAAATCGTGTCAAGATTGTCTGAGATGCCCCACACTTTAGTTATATTATTCAATCCATCCAGTATTTGGGGATAAGACCAATTATACTAACCACGACTGACAGTGAAGTGGAATTCCAGGGTTTCGTTTAAGGGGATGATGATCAATGATCAAAATTTCCCCCATGTATTGTTATTTATAAACGATCGCCGTTATTTATACCATCAACATCCAATTACATACAGCACACATTTCAATATAATAATTGTATTACAATTTATAGAGTAGCCATGTATTTAATATAATAGAAATGCTATTGTAAAATTAAATTAACTATATCAGGATGCTAGAAAACAGATGTGACATACCCTATATCTATCGTTGGAATTATGTAAAGTGGTTTTGTGTGTAGTCTTCTTGATAGAGATGACAGAAGGGCTAACATACTAAGTTACAAGTGTAAGCTCGATAATTCTTAAGATCATGAGAAACTGAACGTTTATATGTGAACAGTACGACCCAATATCATCTTTCACACTAAGAGAATGCTGAAACCGGAATTCGGCATGTTTTATTTTCCAAACTCTAATTCTCTTGATGCAAATTAATAAATGAACCTATAAACTATGTTGATTTAACATTCATTTACAGAAACACAGTTGATGCTCATAAATTATGTGTTTGAATGTAAGACGCTGTTTATGTTTGTGTTATATGTTTACAAGTTTAAGTAAATTTGTTTATACAAGCCGCGACCACAAAATATTTGCAGTAGTTTTCGTGCCCTTCGCTTCAATTTCACTTATTCTATGATCTTCACGTATGTCATTTAAGATATGCTTTCTTACATACATTATGTGCTAGATCGATAAATCTTGATCTATTTGAAAAAGTAATGGTATTAATAATAGTGTACAGAGTATGAAACAGTTGTAAGCGTTCCTTATATTAAACGACTTTACGAGTTGCAACAAAGAAACTCACAAAAACGAAGAATAAAACCAGTACTAAAGAAAAAACTAGTACAAAGTGTTTATAGCAGACTATAAACGAACTTAAGTTAAATTATTGCAAAGTGAAATAAATGTAAAGTTGTAATGAAGGCAAATTTAGCTGATTATGCAGAAACGTCTGAATGCGTGTTCATAAAGCGATAAGCATGTGGTTTTGAGCGAACTACGTATGCGTATGTTAAACCTGTATAAGTCGAGAAAGCCCATAGATATTCTATTCAGTGAATGCTCATTTTGTAAAGAAATTACATGCTGGTTAAGTGTTGTTTGTGTGAAATACTTTGGAAATAAAAAACACAACTAAAGTTGAAATCGAAGGTAGTCGAAGCTAGTCGTCACGAGATGAAAACGACAGTGTACCATCGTTTACCATACTAATTACATTGAAAAGTTTGACTAAGCAAAATGCAGTTAAAGTGATTCTGAATTGAAAAGCCAATATGCAATCCGGACTCATGGACGATATGAGATTTGTAGTGTTTGATCGATACATTTTGCGAGAAAAGTTCCCGACAAACAAACTCAAGCGTACTATTCATCTAGATAATATATTTAACTTAGCAGAAACATTATTTTTCTTGTAACATAGAACACCATCTCTTTCTTTTTATAGAACTTTCGTGACCATGTGGTTAGCAACGGATCCCCACCCACCAAACATGCTCGCTCTTTCAGCCGTGGGGGTATTATGATGTGACAGCCAATCCCAATATGCGTTAGTAAAAGAGTAGTCCAAGAGGTGGCGGTGGCAGTGGATGGTGATGACTAGCTAGCTACCTTCCCTCTAGTATTTTATTAAGAAATTAGGACGTTAAAGCGAATAGCCCCCGTGTAGCTTTGCGCGAAATTCAAACCAAACTATTTATATGTATATATATATATATCAGTCTTATTATCTACTTATTTGTCCTTTTTTATCAGTCTATCTAGCAGTCTATTCTTTTGTTCTATCTTAAACGCATAATTTATTGCATTTCATTTTAAGAATTTTGCTACTTCGATCTACCTAAGATTTTCCTCGGAGAAAAACAAATGTGATACGCTTCCTAGGTTTTTATTTTTGATATAAATTACTACCAAGCTTAATTGGATTTTTTTCTCTATACAGATTTTATATTATTTGGAAAAATAGTAAGGCAGTACCTTCTGAAACAACAAAA
Source organism: Limulus polyphemus (assembly GCF_000517525.1). Taxonomy (NCBI): domain Eukaryota; kingdom Metazoa; phylum Arthropoda; class Merostomata; order Xiphosura; family Limulidae; genus Limulus; species Limulus polyphemus. Next base: position 285,680 of record NW_013666206.1, read on the forward strand.
AATTGTATATTTGTTTGTTGTTATTTAAAAAATTGCAGAGTAGACTAAACGTACCTACTGAAGGAATTGAACGCCTCCTTATAGCGTTATAAGCCCTTAATCTCACCGCTAAGCTACAATTAAATAATATGGTAATTCTTGTTATACGTAATGATGCTGAAAATTGTTTGTGATACTTTGGATTCTCTAGGGAAAAAAATATTTTCACTGATATATGGAATAATCCAACGAAAAATAAAGGTACTAAATACATCAAGTAGCAAGAAAAGTTCACTGAATAAAATTATAAGCATGGCAACAAAAGACTGTCGTCATTGAATCAATTTCTTATTTTTGGATGTGTAACAGTGTGAGACTGATTAGTTTACTGACAAATACAATACACTTCAAACTGATAAAAAAGGCGCGAATCTTTATTGAAACTGAATAGCTGCATTTTGAAGGAAACAACAAATCCCTTACATTTTTATCTATCTCAAAAGACCAATAATGGACAGCTTGGAAACAAAGACTAAATAGAAGGATAAATTGAAAGATCGAGAACAATAATTTAAAGAAAAAATCAAATTTCTTCAAAACCAGGAAAGTATGTAGTGTAAAATAGAAGCCCTTTGACTAGATGCTAAGAAGACAATTATGTTATCACCGATTTAAAAATTTCTGTAATGTTGATTACTTTGTTTTAAAAAAAGCGTATTGATTGAAACAAAGATTAACCCAAACAAACACTCTTAACAATTGATCGTAATGCTGCTTTTTTAGTGTTAGGCAGGAGTGAAAGCTGTTAAAGTGTTAATTTTCATTTAACAGAAGGTTCATGCACTAGTTCTCAATAGCAATGGTAATACTAACTTGAGGGTCAGTACCAAAACGGGAAGACAAAAGAAATTGTTTAAATAGCAATGGTAATACTAACTTGAGGGTCAGTACCAAAACGGGAAGACAAAAGAAACTGTTTAAATAGCAATGGTAATACTAACTTGAGGGTCAATACCAAAAGTGGAAGACAAAAGTTCTTACATTTTTATGGCAACCTTTATAGTTTAAATTATCTGCTCCTGTTGACATGATGACTATAAAACAACATTGCGTGGGAAAGTAATGTTTTTAGTACATATTTCAGACAAAAAGAGCAGATTTTGAATTTTCTTCTCGAAATTTGTCCAGTTTCTATAATACATCTCTTGCTTTCCCACAAATACAGTGCTTTTGTCAATACCGTTAATGTCAAGTTAAAGGTATTGCTATAAGCAACAAGACGACCTCTAACAATGTGGATACTAATAATAATATGGATTTCATAGCACTTAGAACATTTTAAAGCTCCAAATAGTTGATTACACTTTGTTATTAGGACACGTGGACACGTTATTCATATAGTTCGTACAGTAATAAAACAGTTTCTTTTGTCTTCCACTTTTGGTATTGACTCTCAAGTTAGTATTACCATTGCTATTTAAACAGTTTCTTTAGTCTTCCACTTTTGGTATTGACTTTCTTAAAAAAAGAAGCAAGTTAGTTGGCCAAAGCTTTGAAGTTAAAACTCAATAAAAGCCAAGATTATTTTTATTGGACAATTTATACTTGAAAATTTATGGTGGGCATATTTTACCTCATTATATACGTTTAGAAAGGAAGAAAGGGTAGGAATACATAGTTCATCCATTATATAAAAAAATACTATGTCGGAACCAAATTAATTTACATAAGTGAGAGAAACTTGTTTAGGAAAGTGTTTAGTAGCTTTTGAATCGAAGGAGAGAGTATGAAAATAAGTATGGCCTGGCATAGCCTGGTAGTTAGGGCTCTCGACTCACAATCTGCAGGTGGCGGGATCAAACCCCCTCACCAATCATGCTCGCCCTTTCAATCGTGGGGCCTTTATAAAGTGATGGTTAAACACATCATTCGTTGATAAAAAGTAGCCTTAAAAGATGGTAGTGAGTGGTGTTGACTAGCTGTTTTTCGTCTAGTTTATCACTTCAAAATTAATAACATCTAGCCTGCGTAGCCCTCGAGTAGCTTTGTGCGAAATTTAATAAACCAAATCAAATCTAGTAACAAGTGCTAGCATAAAGTATAGTTAAAGTTTTAATACTATGCCATTCTAAACATTGAATCATTTTTAAGAGATTATGCTACAACAATATGGTTATCATTGTAAAGTTTAGTTAGAGTACCCTTTGTTTGAAAGTTAAAGCAGGATATTTATTTTTCTGGCTCAAAGAGTACAAAATGATGGGCGGAATTTATGTGTACTTCAAGAGCTAAGTCTTGTACATTAGGCATACATTTATGTTTATATTTCAATTTCAAAAAATCAAATGGTCTGTTGAAGGATTAAACTTATGATTGAATTGGCAAGTAAAAGGGACGTAGCTGGTGATCAAAAATCTCAAATTCTGATAAAAATGTAACTTAATTCAACGATGTGAAGGGACGTAAAGATAACCCCACAGAAAATCCTGTATAAGAGTAACAAATGAAAAACTTCATCATCTGAACCTTACTTTTTTATAAAATATAAGGTAGTTGGGAACTGATAAAATGCATTTCTTTTCTTTTTAGTTGTAATTTCATCAGAAGTATCTTTGGAAAAAGTTCTTAGGTAGACTGTTAAATGGCTGATGGACTCTTAAAATTGTTCTCAATTGGATGATTATGTTTAGATTAATTTAATAAATTTTGTGGTAAGATAAACGCTTTTAAGGGTCATTGTACGTGTTTGTTAAACAAAGTTTCTATGTATGGATTGTAACCAGACCTAATAATCACGAAAAGGACTGGCATATTAAAAACAACAACCATGCTTCTAGTCTAACATATTTTTTCCGAAGAACATGAAACGTCAACACTTCTACTGGGTACTTAAATTAATGTACTTTTAATTATTTACAGCTTTCATTATCCGACAAACTCTTAAAAACTGAAACAGCATATATTATGTCATCAGGTACCCATTTCAATAATTTTATAAGTCTGCATCTACACTTTCAAAGCTCAAACTTATTACCTCCAATATTCAAGTGTGTATTTCTAACCTTTTCATTTCATTTCTCAAAAAGATCATCCACAGGAAGACTATCAGTCTCTTGTCACAGATTTTATCAGAGACTTTCTATGAGTTAAAATATCTCAAAATAACACGAGAATCCCTCATCTTGTAAAACTGAAAGCCCTCATAAAATGTTCTAATAAAATTCGTGTGACAAAAACGCTACTCTGAACCCCTGTTAAGAATCATTAATTAAATACCAACTTTACAAGTGTTTCTCTAAACGACTTCTATCAACGAATTCCAGATACGTTTTAACATTAAAAGCCAAACTAAAATAATTCACACTTTTTGGTATTGTCCTTAAAACTTTTTTGTTAATGGGGATCACATTGGCAATTTCTCCCCTTTCATGACATTTCTGAAGAATAATTGTTAAAGATCCCAATTTTGTGAGTTTCTTCCAGGCTTTTATGATAAATATTTGCAAGGTCACAAGAACATCCGCTTATCCAAATTAAATGGAACTTCACAAAAAAAGGTAACTTTCTTGATATAATACTAAATTATATAAAAAAATATGTATTTTGACATGTGACAAACATATCCAAAGATCCCTGTTTCTTCCAAAAAAAAATCGAACAAACTTATTTGTTGAATATTCCAGGTTCAAATTTTCTTTGCTTATAAAAATGAGTGGCTCCCCTGCGGCCCACCGGCAAGTGAGTAGACTTATAACGCTAAAAATCGGGTTTCGATACCCATGGTGGACAGAGTGTAAATAGCATATTGTGTAGCTTTGTGCTTTACAATAAACAAACAAAAATGAAATGGCAACACGTATAGCGTTGAATTACCGTTAACTCCAGAAAGAGTCACAAGTTTTAAATGTGGAATACAAATCTGATTTCAAATATGAAAGATCTTGATGTAATATTTTGAAGCGTTATGCCAAAGTAAACTTATTTGTATGCACTTAAAGTTTCTAAAATATTGAATTGTTTTGATGATACAACGACTTTAAGTTCAAGATTTAGAGAAGCTATATTTACTGTAGTTTCGCATTTAAATCAAACCACTTCTTTTTTCCATATACCGGATATCAATTGTTTATAAGTTCAACATGGTCAAAGTAGACAACACTAAATTGCTAGTGAACGAAGAATAACAATTAATAATTTTTGAAATTTCTACTATTAATAGCTACTCAGCTGAAACACATTTGTTACAGCTAGCGATTTATGTATTTTTTTGGTTTATAAATTAATTAAAATTTCTTAATCTTGTGGGTAGCTCTGTATTTTGCTAATCCTTTCACTCATGACCCGTATACTACTGATGAACTTAACTGTAAACAAGTGCCTTCGTTGAGGATAGGTGTGGCCTAGTGATTAGCATGCCGACCTGCGGATCAAAGGGTCCAAGTTCTGAATCTTGACGGTGCTAAACACGCCTCGGACTTTCAGCTGCGGACACTATATAAAAATCTCAGTCAATTCCACTGTTCGGTTCGATAGACCTTGTGGTGGCGGGTGTTGCTGACTGATGGTACTCTTTCTGATCATTATTTCAAAATTAGGGCCGGGTATCCTTAAACCCCAAGTGTCTCTGCCTTGACTGCTTAGCTCATGCGTGACGCAACTAGCTGCTCAGGTGAAAACTCCAGTTCCATAGACGTTTTTCCTTGTCATATTATCTTTCATGCACCCATTAATTTTCGCAATGCTCCACAGTGTGGCGATAATTATGAATTATAATGCATATAAACATATACAAATGTTTATATATATAATTTAATATTTAAAATTTTATCCATACGAAGTTTTTCAAGGTCTCTTTTCATTATCTTCTGAGCAAAGACCAACACCCAATTCCTGATCGGATTGATTTGTGCTGCATAGAATGTTTAGAGCAAATATTAGGATAAATTAGATTAACATTTTATCAAAGTAACTAAAGTCAGAATTAAAATATTCACATAAATAGTTTTATTGATGGATATGAAATATTTCTTATACTTACATTTGTAACGCGGTCACGTAGAAAAAAAAAATGCAGCTGAAAGCTACTCTTCTACAGCTTGAATATCTCAAATATAATCAATTAATTTTATTTTTTAAAGCGTTACATGGCTTGAAATACTTCCATATTAAATAACTAGAAATTCAAACTAACAAGCTTCGATTTCGTTCAGTCAAATCAAATACAAAACTAAAGTAACCAAAGACGCCAAATGGTTTAATATTGAACGATCTTGTCGTTCTTAGCTAGACTTGTAATAGATATATTGAATCTCATGATAAAGAAAATGTAACTAAAGATAATGATTTAAATTTTAAATTTTCACTGACCTATTTATATAGTTATTGTTTTTATTTTGTTGTTTGAATGAAACTAACGAGTTCAACTAAGTTTTGCTCTTTATGATTATCTTGCCTAAAGATAAACTATAAAATCTGTTTTAACCGAATTTCTTAATGAAACTGAAAAACCCAGTAAAATTTGTTTAACTATAAGGAGAAGTAAAGTTGAATAAAATTCTTTATCTGAAGACATGCTCTGCAACAGAGTTTACAATGATATAAATGTTTAAACCTGGTAAAATTTGAAAAGCGTTTTAAGAAAAATATTGGAATATAGGGATTTTCTTTCAGAATAAATTTTACTATACTACTCATTAAGTTAGATTTGAAAATAATACGTCATATAAAATTTTGATGATTTTTTGTTTTTTATTATTTTCAATCACTTGTCAAAGGCTACGTTGTTTTTTGTTCTTATGATTTAAAAACAAAGTGCTAATCACGTGTTTAGTTTTCTACACAAACTTGCACGTAAAATCAAGATATTGATATAGATATGAAATAAGTACATAAAATTAACATCGACATTTTTCAAGTTCCACACATTATGTCTTAATAGTTTAAGAGAATATGGAGAAAGCTATTAAACAAGCGTTAATAATTTAAGAGAATATGGAGAAAGCTATTAAACAAGCGTTAATAATTTAAAAGAATATGGAGAAAGCTATTAAACAAGCGTTAATAATTTAAAAGAATATGGAGAAAGCTATTAAACAAGCGTTAATAATTTAAAAGAATATGAAGAAAACTATTAAACAAGCGTTAATAATTTAAAAGACTATGGAGAAAGCTATTAAACAAGCGTTAATAATTTAAAAGAATATGAAGAAAACTATTAAACAAGCGTTAATAATTTAAGAAAATATGGAGAAAACTATTAAACAAGCGTTATTAATTTAAGAAAATATGGAGAAAGCTATTAAACAAGCGTGATTAATTTAAGAAAATATGGAGAAAGCTATTAAACAAGCGTTATTAATTTAAGAAAATATGGAGAAAGCTATTAAACAAGCGTTACCCTATATTGTTATAATCCTATATCTGGCAATAACGTTACAGCTCTAGGGCCTAGTAGGAAAATTCAATTGAAATCCATAAAATCAAAAATCTGCGTGGGGGCGTTATAATGTGACGGTCAATCCCACTATTCGTTGGTAAAAAAATAGCCCAAGAGTTGGCGGTGGGTGGTGATGACTAGCTGCCTTCCTTCTAGTCTTACACTGGTAAATTAGGGACGGCTAGCGCAGATAGCCCTCGTGTAGCTTTGCGCGAAATTCAAAAAACAAAACAAACAAAATCATCAAACTAAAGGCTTTATTTTAATTGGTTTCCACTAATATTAGTGTCATTTTAAGGAAACGAAGGTTCTCTTTTTAGCTTTTAGATAATACTAATTATCTTATTCTCTTTACCTAACTAATATGTCAGAGTTTCGAAAGACTGGTAAAACGACCTGACACTAAGAAAGTTTCCCTAATTACTTTGGTAACGTTAGACCTATATCGTACAATAGAGTTTCTGCGATAATCAAGCTCGTAGAAATGTGTCACAATCAATGACGCTAAACAAGTGGGTTCATGTGAAGGCTAACAGCCTTTATATTGTTTTACAATGTTTAAAATAAAAGGCTGGGGGGAAACGTTTGTGAATCAAATTTGTTTTATTTTTACTTAATTTTATATATCTTTATGCTTGGTAGTAAAACTTTATTTGACCAAAACATTTTACACGTGAAAACAGCTATTCTAAAATATAAAGACCAATCATATAAAAATGTGATATTTGCAAAAAGAGGTCAAACTACATAAATTGCTAAGCTATGCAAACATGTAGTATACAAAAATAACCGAATTACATAAAAATTTAAAAATATGTTAAGATGAAATTTTAAAACACTTAAGTTACAAAAACTAGCAGCATGACTAAAAAAGAGGAGCTGAATTTTTTCCAGTTATGTCTTATCTATCTTAGCTTTTTTATTTTCATTTTTACGGCACAAATCTTGCATTTGTATAATATCTGTCAATCATTTTTAAATAAAACTTGTTTTTAGCAAATTTAGGACTTATTTTATCAGCTGACACGAAGAGTAAAAAATTACTTTGATGAATTTGCTTCATAATTATTTAAATTATAATAATCTCCAACGTGTATACTTTAATTTAACCAAAGCGGTATGAAAAAAATATAGGCATTATTGAATAGAAGGTGCTGCCATCTTTTCGTCAACATTAAGATGCTGGTTTGTTGTTCTAGACCAACAGTATGAGCTAATTGTATTTAAGCACAGAAGGCTCACAGAAAAAATATATATGTAAACATTCAGGTAAAAATAAAACAGGATAAGTGACAGCTATGAAAAACAACAACAATAAACGTATAAATATTTGCAAAGCAAAGTTAGAAATTATTTAAGAAATTAAGTAAATGTTATTGTTAATGCAAAGCTATCTAACAGGCTATCAACTAGAAAACGAACCCTGTATTTTAGTGCTGTGAATGTGAGAAAACATAAAATTGCCTAACGAAATCATTATATATATATACAATGTATACGTTCAACAGAAGGCAAATGTTACGTCAATTAAAAACTGAAACAATACAATTGAAAAGCTCATTTAGCTTCCAATGGCTCAGAGGTAAGTCTGATGGCTCACACCACTAAAAACTAGCTTTCGTTAACATGTGATGTTATTACTTCAATGATTGTTACCCCCACTGAACAATAGAACCAATTTCAAAAAGGTTGTCGCAAAAACCACCAGAGGAATGGCTGGCCATTAAAAAATAAGAGTGCATCAAGAGTGGTTCAAGAAAAATAGTGAGGATATCATGAAGACTCTGGAAGAAAAGAACAGAGCTTTTGTTGAATGGCAAAATGAACTGACGCCAGCCTCCAAAAAAAGATCATTCAAAGCAACTGCAGAGCATGGCCTAGGTCATATTGCATAATATAAAGGATGAGTGGTGAAAGAGAAATGCTGGGGAAGTATGTTTCGTAGATTCCACAAACATTAAGATCTTTGATTGTTTAAAGAAAGTTCAAGAACTAGTCAAATGAGAGAAGCAATGCAAGCTAAGGACTAGATTGGCATTAACCCAAGAGGGGCAGAACATTCTGACAGCTTGCTAAACAGATTATCTGCAGTGGAACCCTCAAAGTGCAGAAAACCGCCTTCAAGATAAACTGTGGAAAATCATCAGGCAAGGACGAGATCCCAGCTGAGATCTTCAAAGCAATTGGCCCAACAGTGATCGAGACCTTTCATTATATCATCACCAGCATATTAGAGGTGGAAGAACTTCCACCTGACTTTAGGGATTTCATCATTGCAACACTCTTTAAGAAAAATGACAGCAGAGTATACTCTGGCAATTACAGGGGAGTATCACTTCTTCCAATTGTAATTGCTTGCAAAATCCTAGTTCATGTCATTTTCGATCGCTTCATTAACACCATTTCTGAAGACAGCCTCCCTGAAGATCAGTGTGATTTCATACTAAGATGCAGCACTGTGGGTATGATATTCTAAGTGAGGCAATACCAGGAGAAATGTATTGAGGAAAACATGGACTTGTATTATATTCCTTGATCTAAAAGTGACACGGTCAACAGATTTGGTCTCTGGGAAATATTTGAGAGAACTGGATTCCCAAAAAGTTTTCCACATCATTCAACTCTTCTATGAACATATGACCGTCCATATTCTCTCAAATGGCGACTTATCAGATACCTTTGAATTCTTCAATGAAGTGAAACAAGGATTTGTTCTGTCACCAGAACTCTTCAGTCTTTTCTTTGCTTATGTACTGACCCAAGCCACCAAATATCTTAATCATGTTATCTACATACGATTCTGTTTAAACAGCTCCTTCTTCAATCTAAGAGAGCTTGGTGCTATGAGCAAAACAGTAGAAAAACTCATTCAGGGAGCATTCTTTGATGAGGACTACGCTCTCATGGCTTACATTTACGATGATCTTCAATGCATTGTGGATGAGAGGCTTTTCAACTCTTTGGTCAGACAAAAGTATTATATCATACCCTCCAACGTCCAGTGCTCCAACTCTTTCCATCCAGGTTGATGGAACCCAATTGAACATCATCCAGATGTTGAAATACCTTGGAAGCACTGTCTCCAGTGATGGTTTACTAGAAAAACAAAGATATTAAATTTAGGTTTCACAATGCTAGTTAGTCGATGTGGAGACTTCGTGTTAGAGCGCTGAACCATCACAGCATCACTTTATCCACAAAACTCAAGGTATACAAAGCTGTGGTTCATTCCTCCCTTCAGTACGGCTGTGAGAAATGGTATCTCGAAGATATCTTAAGAAAGTCAAGCATTTCCAATGTGCTCTACCTGATCAATTTTGGGCATTTTTTGGCAAGACAAAGTCACAAACATGAAGTTCTTGACAGGGTCAACACTATTAGAATCAAGGTAATGCTTCTGAAAGCTCAGCTTAAATGGACTGGTCATATGATCAGAATGCCAGACCATTGCCTCCCCAGGTAGTTCTTATATGGAGACCTTAGACAAGGAAAGTATAACTATGGTTATTCCAAGAAGATTGCACCCCGAGCTCTGGAGCAGTCGGTCCAGGTCAAATTCCACTGGTAAGCTTTGACCATAACGACCTCCATACTATTCAAGGAGGACAGGAGAAACTGCTTAGAAGCTGTGAGATATCTTCAACACAACAGAGCTGTGACTAATGCTACAAAAATGGATTTTCCGTGCTCACACTGCACACACACACACCTGTGTGCATTAAGAACAGTCTCAACAGCCAGTTGCCACCAGGGAGAGTTCCACAAAGACATCAAACTGATAAGTCTAATTTGTTAATAAAGCCATGCTAAGTAGAAGAAATCTTATTATTGAAATAATGTAATAATTTCAAACATTAAAAAAATTAACATAGAAATATCTGTTATAGGCCCAGATTTATGGACAGGGACAAAAACAAACTTTTACTAATGTTGGGGTAAACAACACTGTTTCAAAGACAAATTGTACAAATAACATTAAATGAGACTAAAAATTTCTTTACAGCTTTTGATTATAAAAATACCAATACCATCAGCGCCACGGCATATTTTTCAAGATGATTTAGAAATGACATACAGAACAATTGCTCATTATACTTAATTAAGTATACTGTTCTTACATTTTTACTTACAAAGATTGAGAATACATTGTTTCATCAGTTTGATATCCTCAAAATCAACGGTATTTTGGGCTGTAAGCTCAATTATATTTCAGGAAGTTCAGTTTAAGAGATTTAGGTTAATCCTAAATACATACACTGAGCAAACAATGCAATAAAAATATTCTAAAATAAAAATATGATAGTAATTATTAAAAATAATAAACATTGACATACATCAACATTTTAACCAACTGTTAATGAACTTGTGTGTTATTGTTTAGAGCAAAGACATATCGCGCTATCTGTTGTGGCCACCGCAGGCAAACGAAACCCGGTTTTAGCGTTATAAGACCGTAGACTTACTACAGACCCACCAGGCACTGACAACGGAAGTAACATTATAGAAAGAAAATAACATACTTTACTTACGGAACACATAAACACCAGCTATTAGCTTCAAGTACTGTCGAAGATTTAATGTTCGTTGAAAAACCTAACGTTAATAAAACCTTGTAGAAGCATACCTTTATACGATCGTCTATAACAATACCTTGTGACCAATGAAAACCCAATGGTGCATCATAACAAGAAATTATATTGGATATTCCAGAATAACATGATTTAACACACTCTCAAAACTGTTTTGGTATACTTTTTAGTTGGTCTGGCACGGCCAGGTGGATAGGGCGGTCGACTCGCAATCTGCTGATTGCGGGTTTTAAATCCCCGTTTCACCACATCTGTTTGCTCTTTGAATCCCACTATTCGTTGGTAAAAGAGTAGCCCAAGAGCTGGTGGTGAATGATGATAACTAGCTGCCTTCCCTCTAGTCTTTTACTGCTAAATTAAGGACGGCTACAGTGTAGCAAACTAAACCAAAACTTTAACAAAAGTTCAAACATAGTTATTTATCGCAATTATTTAAGTTGCGAAAAATAACGGGGGAAAATCGATATAATATTGCAATGATTTCGTTGTTTTAAACTGTTTTTGTGAAAACGGTAATTACTTTTTAAAATACACAACCGCTCATTATTCAAAGTAGAAATTTACCAAAACGTGTATTTACATGGAATATATTATACCTTCCTGGCTCAATAAAGTCGTGGACACTTGACTAGCTGAATTCCTTTAACCATTTTTTAAACACCATACCAATCCTAATCACAATGAAAACATACAATTGAAGATAATTATCACTTTTAGAAGAACCATAAGTAGCCTGATGATTATTCTTCTTGTATTAACTTATCGTTACTCCCAGTATGTATATATATATTTCAAAGTACTTGTTCATAAGAGTAGTCATCAGATACTTTGTTTCTATTTTTACTTTTCGAAGCCATTTGGGATAGGGTAGATTTTTTTTGCCAAATCCTTGTTTAGAAAAAGATTAACAATAGATTAAAATAAAGAGTATAAGAAAGAAAACTCTTTTGCGTAGGTAATTAACATTTCATCCAACTTTTTTCTCCTTTCTCTCCCTCTAGATCTTTCTCTTCCTGGTCCTGATGATATGTTTCAGTACCACTCTACTCTGTTTGCAATACATCTTTAAATTCTTTAAAATATATGTACTGAAGATAAAACAAACCAACAGTCCCAGAAATTTACCAAACAAGGGTATAAATTACATATATGGAGCCCAGAAAATAACACCAATAACAATAAATTAAACAAATCAAATAAATATTTTTATCAACTATGTAATGTTTCAAATAGTAATGCATTCCACAAGTCGTACAGCTGATTTTTCCAAG